>NW_008236767.1:7618825-7625723 GCF_000691975.1 Corvus brachyrhynchos
CAGGAGCAGTCTCTCAGGGTAAGAATTTTGATGAAGAAAGCAATGCCTCTATGAGTACCGCAAGGGATGAAACACGCGATGGATTCTACATGGAAGATGGGGATCCCTCTGTGGTTCAGCTGCTTCATGAGAGAACATTTGCCTTCTCTTTCTGGCCTAAGGTTGGTTAGGGGTAGAAAGATGTGTCTCTTTTAATTTAAGTAAAATATGGGAAATGTGCTTGCAAAGTAACAGTGAGCTTTTGTGAGATACTGTGCTTCTGGCAGGCAAGAGACCTTTTTCTGTGAATGATATGTGGAATAGCACTTTTTTCTTCAAGTTCATACAAACTAGCAGCGAAAATGAAAGAAATTGCTTTTTTTTGTAAAATAGTGTCATTCAGTAAAACAATGGACTGCTGGCAGACATGAGTTCTTCAAAGGGCCCATAACCCTATGTCAGCAGAGTCCCACCTCTTGCACCGCTGTACAGTTTTGAACTAGGAATTTTGCCTGCAGAGCAATCTGCAGAATTTAGAGCAGACTTTCTAAGATCACCTTTTTATTTTGGGGTGAGGAGATTGTAGGGAAGAGTTTTTGGTGACCTACATGATCTAAGCCATTATGTAATGTTGACAGATGTAATTGTATTAAGGTATCCTGCAAACATAAGCATCAGTTTTAGATAGGGTAAAGCTGTATCTTATTTTGGTAACAATGCAGAAAATTATCTAATATAAAATGTTTTTAAAAATACAAAGCCGTAACCTTGTAATAAATCCATACTTAATTTAGTATTCTCCTTTGCAGTAAGGGGAGAGAGAAAAATAAAGTAGTAATAGTCTTAAGCTTACTAATCACCATAACAGGGCCATCTGGTTGGGGCGGGGGGGAAGGGGGTAGCAGGGCAGGAGGACCTTGCTCTTAATAGGCTTATTTCTGGGGAAAGCAAGCAGTCTGTTGCAGCTGCTGAGATTTGCTAGTGGCTTTTGCACTGTTTTGCTGTTCAGGAAGCTAACTGATGCTCATATTCCCTAACCAGCAGTATTTCTTAGAGTTCCGAAGTTTCTACTACTTCAGGCAGGCTAGCGTAGAATGTGTTTGAATACTGAAATGGAAAAAAAATCAAATCATGCTCATTTTCTCTGCTTTCAGCAAGTATTTTGGAAATGTGCACTAAAATCTTATTCCAGTCGTAGTGTGAAAGTAGAACAGAAAATCCTTCATCTGTATAGGTTCATCATAAGTAGACTAATAAACATAATTAGAGATTTTTAGTGTACACGCTTCAGTGAAATTTGAAGTGATAATGGGCGTGGAATGAAAATTGACATTCATTAGATGTCCCTAGGTTGGTGCCCGTTTCATAATGTTGAACTTTATTAATAGTGACGCTAATGAGGATCCACTTCCTAGGACA
Organism: Corvus brachyrhynchos; assembly: GCF_000691975.1. Lineage (NCBI taxonomy): Eukaryota > Metazoa > Chordata > Aves > Passeriformes > Corvidae > Corvus > Corvus brachyrhynchos. The sequence continues at coordinate 7,620,224 of NW_008236767.1, forward strand.
GAATTGCAGATCCAGCCTCTTGGATCTTGAGAACTGCAGCTTTAAGACACTGATTGCAGATGTGTTTATTTTCCCTTCCTAACTGTTGATTTTGCTAACTAGTGAAGTTTTGTAAAACAACAGGGAGTTTCTATTAAATTTTTCAATTAGTACATTGTCATACAGAAAACTTGGTCTGTCTTTTCTCCTTCCCCTCACAATATAAATGCAGCTTATAAAAGTTTATTATAAAAGTCCTATTAAAGTTTTGTTCTACAAAATTGTGTTAGCTTCTTGCAAGGTGATCAGTTTATCCTAACATGCAAGAATAAGTGTTTCTGAATGTTGTCCTTAAGCTCTGGAACCTGGACTGTGTAATAAGACTCATTTAAGTTTAAAAGGCAACGTTTACACTGAAGGTTCATTACATACTTTTCCTTTATTCAGGACCGAGTAATGATCAACCGATTAGACAACATCTGTGAAGCAGTGCTGAAAGGGAAGTGGCCAGTAAATAGGCGCCAGATGTTTGATTTCCAAGGGCTCATACCTGGGTACACTCCAACAGCTGTGGACAGCCCTCTGCAGAAAAGGAGCTTTGCAGAGCTCTCCATGGTTGGTCAAGCCACTGTCAGTGGCAGTGAAGATCTCACTGCTTCTCCTCAGTTATCAAAGGCAAGGCTGCAACTTTCTCTTTTTTACATAAAACATTTTATCTTGCATGAGCTTCTCTTGCATAATAGAAAATAAGCCAGCATAAATAAAATAGTAAAAATGTAAAAGTGTTTCTTTGAATAAAATGAAGGCTTTGTTTTCAGAGTTACATGTTTGGAGTTTTATTTTAAATTCAGTGTAGCAAACAGAGCTTTGCTAATGTTTGGAAATGTTCGCTTTTTATTAGGAAGATGCACTCAATTTATCAGTTCCACGTCAGAGGAGGAGGAGACGAAGAAAGATTGAAATTGAGGCTGAGAGAGCTGCCAAGAGGAGAAATCTTATGGAAATGGTTGCCCAGTTACGTGAGTCTCAGGTGGTCTCAGAAAATGGACAAGAAAAGATTGTAGATTTATCAAAGGCCTCACGAGAGGCAACAAGTTCTACCTCAAATTTTTCATCTGTTACTTCAAAGTTTATCTTGCCTAATGTCTCCACACCCGTGTCTGATGCCTTTAAAACTCAAATGGAGCTGCTGCAAGCAGGTCTTTCACGCACACCCACAAGGCATCTACTAAATGGCTCTTTAATAGATGGAGAACCACCCATGAAGAGGAGGAGAGGAAGGAGGAAAAATGTAGAAGGGCTTGATCTGTTATTCATGAGCAACAAACGGACATCGTTGACTGTAGTAAGGCCACAATTCTTTTCCTTTTTGTCTCATATTTGTTCTCTGTCTGTGGTACTTCCTGAATGTGTTGTCTTATTATACTCTCCCTAATAGAAACATACAGTTCTTGCCCAACCAGGTTTTTCTTTGTTTAGAGCTGTTAGTTCTTTTTGAACCGAACAAAAAAGTGCACATCAAGATTTTACTGTAGAAAATTGTAGCTGAGTTTTAAGTAGCTTGTACTTTTAAAATTACTTTTTTTTTTTCAAAATATATTTCTAACAACATACATTTTGAGGCTTAAGTATGTCTTTCTTGATGTGTTGAAAAGGGTGGGTCTTGGAGAATCTTGAAGAACATTTACTGGAAATGGAAAAAAATTGCTTTGCCTTTAGCAGTATGTTCTTTATTGTTCAAGGATGCTAAATTTTCAAAATTCCTAATGTAATGATACTACTTTGTGTAGTATGAGTATTTAAACACCATTAACTCTTGTGTATGCAAAATCTTGAACATTTCACTTCAGTCAGTCCCTGAGATTATTTCTCCAGCTGTTCCCGTGAAGACTAATACAGATGTGATTGTTTTCAGGAGGATGCAGAAGTGACCAAAGCTTTTGAAGAAGATATGGAAGCCCTACCAGCAAGGAACATTCCATCTCCTGGTCAATTAGACCCAGACACTCACATCCCTGTAATCAATCTAGAGGATGGGACCAGGCTGGTGGGAGAGGATGCCCCAAAAAACAAGGATCTAGTTGAATGGCTTAAATTGCATCCTACTTACACTGTAGATATGCCAAGTTATGTACCAGTAAGTATGGGATTCTAAAAGTGTTGTTCTATTCTATTAATACAAAAGTTAGTTTTACTGACGTCGAATTGAATTTCCTCACATTGGGCATAGTCATTCGATTTTGTAGCTTGGTTTTCAACAGAAGTTTTCCCTTTATGCACCATTCGTATTTTATCTACACCTAAGTGACATTGGGGTGTTTGATTTGCTTTTCCTTTCTTAATATTTGTATATAGCAACATGTTAGAACAGTGTTTGTCAAGTTCTGCAGAATTTCTTCATCTGATACAAAAAAAATTTCTTCTCACATAATCTGAGAGTAAAGTAATGGATCCCTTCTTAAAATTGTTGTAAGAAGGGGTACCGTGATTGGTGATTTTTGTCATTAAATTAAAAGCTAAAAAGCAATAAATTTCTCTTCTTTCCAGAAGAGTGCAGATGTGCTGTTTTCCCCATTTCAGAAGCCGAAACAAAAACGACACAGATGTCGAAATCCTAATAAACTGGATATAAACACCTTGACAGGAGAAGAAAGGGTACCTGTTGTAAATAAACGAAATGGAAAGAAGGTAAAAATTAAGTTACTTCAGTCAAAGTCTTTAATAATGTTTTTGCATGTGGAAAGCAGGTTTTCTACTCCGAGCTTTCTCTTTTAAAGTTTAATAATTTGGCACCAGCAATTTTTCTTACTGGACTGTGCTACCTGGTTCCTTTAATTCCTTCTTTGCTGTTCTGATATGTTCATATTGATCACCTGAGTGAATAACTCTCACTTCTTGAAACTATATAGCACATTTTGTCCTTAGATACAAATTTTATTACCAGACCTGCCTAAGCTGCAGCACTTTACTGTTTTTTAAAACCTGATTTTGTCAATTAGGGTATCACTAGCTGGTTTCCATGTAGTTTTCCACAGTAAACTAACTTGAAAGTCTTTACTGCTATCCTTCAGAGATGAAAGTGTGCAAATAGAAAATGTCCATATAAGTAGTTGTTTGGTTTTGTTGTTGGGTTTTTGTTACAGTCATAACCTTGTCTTTTGCATTAGATGGGTGGAGCTATGGCCCCTCCAATGAAGGACTTGCCAAGATGGCTGGAAGAAAATCCTGAGTTTGCTGTTGCTCCAGATTGGACTGACATTGTTAAACAGTCTGTAAGTGAAACTCTCTTTCCATGCTTCACTGTAGGTTATAGCACAGAAAAGTTGAAGGCTGTGTACATTGATTATTAAGTCTTTATCTCATAGCTGGTTTTGAGAAAATTGTAGTGTCTGTGTAGGAGTTACCCAGCTCAGGGGGGTGGTGATAGGAGGCTGCTGCAGAATGGGATTGAAATACACTCGAAAAATCAGCTACAGTTAAGGCAGCCTTCAGTATTTGTTTTGCATTATTTTTTTCTTGTAAGTAACAATCTTTAAAAAGCACAGGTATGTGTACATTAGGAACTACTAAGAAAATATTTGTCATATTAATAACAGAAATACATTTCATTGTCTCAGTAACAGGCAGCATCAAAGGAAGAGGTTTTCTGCCGTTTATTTTACAACACTTGTTTGAAAATAAAGGGTAAAATTCTGCAAGTACTCAATTTAACAGAACACTACTGAAATTCAGTACAAATTATAAAGATACAAACTTGCAACTGCAGCATATCAGAGTGGATTTTTTTAATGAGGCTACAGAGTTTTCAGCATGTATTGTTTTACTGTTGTGTTTAAATGTAAAAAAAATCTGTGATCTTGATTTCTTCAGGTTTCTTTACTTGTTCTACTGCCATTCACTATAGTACTAAGCTAGTCACCATTTGCCAGGGTGAAAAAACAAACCACTTTTGGAGTATGCTGAAATCCTTTCTGTTTCTTCCATCATCATCAATTAACTGCTGAAAGCTAAAAAAGCTAATTGAGAATAAAGCTGTTTTTTTCTCCTTCCCTTTTTAGGGTTTTGTTCCAGAGTCCATGTTTGACCGTCTTCTCACTGGACCTGTTGTGAGGGAGGAAGGAGCAAGCAGAAGAGGAAGAAGGCCAAAAAGTGAAATTGCCAAAGCAGCTGCAGCAGCTGCTGCTGTAGCATCAACTTCGGGAATCAACCCACTACTAATGAACAGTCTGTTTGCTGGAATGGACCTCACAAGCCTCCAGAACCTACAGAACCTGCAGTCTCTCCAGCTCGCAGGCCTCATGGGCTTTCCGCCAGGGCTAGCAACAGCTGCTGCTGCTGGAGGGGACGCTAAAAATCCGGCTGCCATGTTGCCTCTGATGTTGCCAGGGATGGCAGGATTGCCCAATATGTTTGGACTAAGCGGATTGTTGAATAACCCGATAACGGCTACTACTGGAAATGCCACTACTGCTTCCGCTCAAGGAGAGACTGAGGATGGCGCTTCAAAAGCTGAAGAGAAGAGAAATGAGAAAGAAGAGGAGAACAAAGACTCTGAGAAAAGCACAGACACTGTTTCTGCTACTGACTCTGCGAATGGATCTGTCAGTGCTGCTACTGCGGCGACTACCGCCACTGCCACCACTACCACCACCACCAACACTGGATTGCCCACAAACCCTCTGGCCTTCAATCCTTTCCTGCTGTCTACCATGGCTCCTGGCCTCTTCTATCCATCTATGTTTCTACCTCCAGGACTGGGAGGATTGACTCTGCCCGGTTTCCCAGCACTAGCAGGACTACAGAATGCAGTGGGCTCCAATGAAGAGAAGGCTACTGACAAAACTGAAGGAGCTGCCTTTAAAGATGAAGAAAATCTCGAAGGCAGTGATGCAGAGGAGAGCCTTGATAAAACTGCAGATTCCTCCGTTTTAGAAGATGAAATAGCACAGGGTGAAGAATTAGACTCACTTGATGGGGGGGAAGAAATAGAAAACAATGAAAATGACGAATAACCAGTACCAGTTACAGTTAAAGTGTTTTAAACTTTTGACAAGTGGTAGTCCTACTGTTTACACTCACAGTTAATGTCCATACTTAGTTTTTATAAGCTGTTCTGTAACATAGTGTAGCAAAAAAAAAGTTCAAGTCATGTTATACAGATGTGTCAAAAGGTATCTTGGTCATTAAGTATTGTGCAGTGCATTATTTATTATCCCTAGGAGAGATGAAATTTGAGAGGTGATCATGTCTTTTTAAGGAAATTGACATAATGCTCTGCTTTTTTTTTCTTTTGGTACCATTGGTATTATGAATTAAGCAGCAATTTGTAATCAAGTGGCACTAATAGAAGGAAGTGCTGCTTAAAGGAAGGATGAAGTTATATATTTAATTTTTAAATTTTTTTTTCTTTTTTTTCTTTTCGGTTTTTTTTTTTTTGTTTTGTTTTGGTTTGTTTTTTTTTTTGGGTGTGCATTTGAAGTTTGGCGTTTGGGTTTTGTTTTTTTTTTTTTTTTTTTTAAAT
>NW_008236767.1:7625758-7637302 GCF_000691975.1 Corvus brachyrhynchos
TATATTTAATTTTTAAATTTTTTTTTTTTTTTTTCTTTTCGTTTTTTTTTTTTTTGTTTTGTTTTGTTTTGGTTTGTTTTTTTTTTTTTGCTGTGAAGGTCAAGATGAAATTTACCATACATATCGTACTCGCGCTTCATTTTGACTGTATGGGAGTTCACCCGCTCACATGCGCGCACACACCCACACACACACTCTCTCTCTGACAATCTTCATGATAGTGTGAATGTCTCTGTCTTGAGACGCAGCAATAATAAGGCAGCTGTTGAATGTGAAGAGTACCTTTTGGAAATTAACCCGCGGAGAAGGTTCTTACAGGATAAAGCTACAGTTTAATCGTCTCGTGATCTTGTAATGCACTGGTATAAACAAAAAGAAAAAAATCAGGTACCTTTTTTAAATTAAAGGACTTTGTTACTTTAGCCACAAAGCTAAACAGCATTACCTCAACTCTAAACTAGCCTTGAAGTTTACAGACATGACTTTGTAAATGTATTGTTTTTCTTTGTTGTGATGTCTTTTTATTTTTTTTTCTTTGGAAACTGCTATCATGTAAGATAAGATGTAAATTGCTGCCAACTGTAGTAATGATGCTTTTAATAAAAGTGACCCATGATATGCAGAGATGTAATTATAGAATGTAGTGTTTAGGGACATCAAAACTGGTGTTCACTTTCTGTACTTGTATTTGTGGCTTTTTTATAGCATTTTCCTGCTATATTCTTTATAGATTAGTGGCTGTAAATGCTGAACTGATCGTCTTCAGGGGACTAGGCAGGAAGAGAAACCTTGAATTGCCTTCATATTTTCCACTCTTAAGTAACTGTACAGAAATGCACGCTAAAATCCCTACTTTACTCCTTCAAAGGGGCATAAGGGACTGAGAATACTTTAAATGTGTTCAGCATGTGATAATGTGGTACACTAAAGAACAAAAGGGCAAAAGAAAAATGAGGCTTTAATAGGCACAATATCTAGGTCATTTATCCTTGGTTAATGGGTAGAAAAACACAATGCTGTAGTGACAGCAAGGGATACAAAGGCTCTGTGGTATCCTGTAGACCAGAGCTTGTGATGCCAGAAACCACTGTGTCAAACAACGTACATGAAACTAAAACTGACCCACTTTTTATAAAAAACAGTGTCTCTTCTGGAGAGCTACCGATTTGTACCCTTTTGTGACCTTTTGATATTCGAGCTAATGTACCATTTGAGAACTTCTGTTTTCACGGTGTTGTCACCTTGACACACACATACACAACCAGCTCCAGAGTGAGGATAAAAGGTTAGATTTTCATTGGAGTATATGAAAAATTAGCTGTTTCAGTAGCCAGCTGTGGGTGGACCCCTGTCTTTACGACTAATATTATCTGTGCTTTTGGAATGCTAGAGAGCTGCAAACCTCACTCTCATGTACACTGTGAATTTGCACAAGAGCTCAAATGGGCAAGTATTGCAAGGCCGAAATTTGATCCCGAGGGGGATATATGAAAAGGGGTGAACTTGGCTTGAAAAGAGTATTTCATGGACAATGAAAGTGGATGAGAAATGAAGGCCTTAGGAAGTGAATTTTGTGTGAATGAATCACAGGCACACACTGTTGAAATGAATAGATGTCAGGATGTCTTGTACTGCCACTTAAATAGATCATAGGGAGTTAATGAAGGTCAGGAAGGATTTCCCCCGCCATGGACATCACTGAATGTTTGATGAGGTGTGTTATTCCTGCCTCTTCCTAAAACATCACACGTAGACCATGGCAAAAAGTGAGAGGCTGAAAACCAAGACACATTAGCTTGGGCAGGTGTGTTACATACTCTGTTGAATTCATTTGAGCTATTATTTTGAGTTGTTATTAAATGCCTTATTTTTTTTTCCTACCTATAGAATTCCCACTGTAAGAGTTGGTAGGTGCTTCCCATTGTGTGTATTACACACATGGTACCAAATAGACCTTTTTTTTTTTCTTTTTTTTTTTTTAGTTCAGTTTTATAATTTCTAGAAAAGATTTACACAGACTAATGATATCCCTTGGGAGAACCCTTTTTAATTGGCAAGACTAGAAATTATATTGTTAAATGCCATACTAAGTCCCTTTCTCCTCTGTCAAAATGGGGAAGTTCTGGTAACTTCTATTTTTGCCCATAGGTTTTTGACATGGAAACATCCAAGTCATGATACAGGGTGTCCAAGTGACAAATGAGTGAATCTTCCCCTAATACAAGCATCTTCCATGATGGTATTACTCATCTGCCTTTCCTACTCAAAAAAACAAACTGGAGAACTGTTGCAACAGAACAAATGGCATGGGAATGGGAGAGCCTCCATGCTCTGTGCTTTCCGAACAGCCTTGCTTCCTCGAAGCCACACAGACCCCCCACCTGTTGAAAAGGTGGTGACATTTGATTTTTGCAAGGGATATGGGCCCCTGGTATGAAAAATGAAGTGGGGGGATTGCCATCTAATGTCCGAGAAATGTATTACATGAAAATATGAAGGTTTTTCTTTGATTTGACAAGAGTTTTTACATGTTAATTATTGCAAAGATTCTTACGGAGTTTTAAAAGTGTGTCTAAATGAATAAAAGCTTACGTGAGTAAGATGCATAGATCAGAAACTATTCTGCAGTTGATTCACATTTGGAGCACCCTTTCTGTCTCTCATGATGAGGACCCTTTCATTTGCCACCAACCATTTTTTGCTGGACCTCCTAATGGCCATGGAAATGTTAATGGGGTTATCAAGGAATATAAATTACTTTCTGTGTTGCTTTCAAAAAGAAAGTACCTGTGTCGAAGTACAGCAGTGGTCTGCCTGCTAACACAGCCCGTTCTGTGTGCATGGTGTGCAATCCTGCCAAGGGAAGGAACTGAACAAAACAAATCTGCTCAGGCTACTACCGATGCATTCTTTTAGTAAGGGGACGGTAAAGGAGAACCAGTTCAAGTGTGAGTCTTGAAAGCTGTTGCTGATAAAACAGCGGACAAATTCCTAAACTAGTCCCAGGTTTTTTTAGTCAGCTTCAGTCTCTTGTTTTGTATTGATGTCAAATATCAAAGTGTATTGCTTATTGGAATTGCACACTTCTATTGAGGACCTTTGCAATTGAGCACTTCCTCATTTGAGAAGGGCTTAAGATTGATGGGTGTTCAATTATGTTTTTAGTATTAAGCTTCCCATTAACTTTTGTATTGTGAACAAAATCGCTTGGGACATTTAAGACTTCTGTTGCTTCTGCACTACATGTTTCAGCTGCATCTGAATCCTTAATGTCAGGGCTGGGGTCCCTGACTGGGAAGTGCCGCGATATGTGAGGGCTCTCAGTCCTGCTGCCTCCACACTCTTCCCTGGGCACCTGAAAGCTGCCAGCCCATGCTAAAAAAAAAAGAGTGCGAGCTACAGCTTTTGCTTCCATGCTATGCAAATAATCTGTTGTACCCCTTTGGCTTCAAGTGATGCCTTGGACAGACCCGAGATGGCTTCTTACATAGACAGGTCATGTTTTAGGCATCTAGTCTAATCACCAGATTGAGCCAGCTGTTCTGAGGAGAATGTGTGAAGGAAATTAAATTATATGATTGACAGTTACTATGATGAAAGTTCGATGGGACTTAGGAAAACCTCCTTCGGAATGCAAGGTGAATGTCCCAGCTCAGTCTGCATGCAGCTTTAGATAATAGATTTGATGCAAAAGAGCAAATATTTTGGAAGGAACTATAGTGCAAAATACATATTTTCTAAAAGGCGATAAATCCATGTCATGGGATGTTTTTGTTTTTCCAACTTCTACATATTGCTGTCATCACTGGCAAAACCATCACAACTCAATCATTTGAGCTATTTCTGTTGCAGTAGCTCAGTGCAGGTAGTTTCCAATCTGTTACTTGTCCTCCCTCAGTCTTTGCTCAAGAAATTTAGATACTAACGATAGCTGGAAGTCAGAGACTTCATTAAATCCTGGTAATTGTAGTTACATTAGAAACAAAAACCCCATCCCTCCATTTAGAAAGTTTGCTTGGAGTATGTTGATGCAAATAGTGTTAATTGGGGTCTCACCACCGAAAGTCTTTTCTTCTTTTGGTTCCAACTTTTTATATGTGACCCTTATTAACCTAAGGGGCAATATAGAGACATTAACCATGGCTTCATCAATCTGGGTTGTTGCACCCATGAACTGAATGGCAGGCAAACTGTAAGCCTTAAATGTCCAGTGATGGTGCACAGCTCTGTGGGCAAAGAGCAGTCAACTCTGATACCACAGCTTTACAGCTCTCCTCTTCTTGGATGATGCATTGGCCTTCCAGTTCTCGGGAAGTGCCGGGAACCTGTGGGCTTTGCAGGCAAAGGAGTTGGGAGCAGCAGTGCCATCGGTCTCCTCCTCCCACAGGGTTTCTGCTATTGTTGGGCCTGGGGAAGGATTTGCATATCTGTGAGTGCAGAGCTGATGTTCCCTCCCTCTGCTCAGAGGCCCTGCAAGGAAACTCCATGATCCTTCCCTTTTTTTTTTTTTCCTCATCTTTTTTTCCCCCCTTCTAAGGGCTAGTAGAAAATAAGAGACAGCCATTGTATTTCACTGCCGCGGCATTGTTCTGCACCAGACAAAGATGGCATATTTTTCTGAACCATAGTTTCTGCTCTTTCAGCCATGGCTGGCTACTGATGAGCAGCTGTGCAGACTCTGAATAGCCTAAGGCATTTCCTAAAACCATTAAAAAATATGAATTTTCCCCAAACATGTGCCAAACCCCTCCCAAAAATATGTGGCAGGAGGAGTGCAAAGCCTTTGCTCTTTGTCCAGAATATATTTTCCTAAAATGAAACTTTCAAAGCATGCCTGCTTTCAGAGAAAGCGTAGAAGTTCTCTCAAATGTATCAGTTGATTCTGGAAGGACTTACTTAAGTCCTGTTTAGAAGAATATTTTAAAAGAAAAAAAAAGCTTTTTTAATATTTTCTTTAAGGATTTTTTGTGAAGGAAGTGAAAGTGAAGGGTTTAAACTAAGCTATGTAATTTTGTTTTATGAGCCAGACAGGTGCTGGTAATAAATAGCTGAAGAAAATGTTAAAAATCAGTCCTGTTCCTCATCTGCCATGCATCTGACATTTCTGAAATATCATTTTGGGCTGTCACTGTAAGGACATGCTTTTTCTTCCCAGTCGTCTTCAAGTTCTTCTCAACCAGACTGGCCATCTTCTGCTGTCTCAGTCTGCAGCAGGCTTGCCATCTGCTATATGGCTAATCAATTCACAAAGGTGCTGCTGGGCAGTGCAGACTCCCTGTCCTCTGCCAATATTTTCTGGAAGTTGTCAAACATAGCTGAATTTGTTCTCAGCTGTCACAATCATCGCATTGATTCCAGCTTGTAGCACTCCAGTGACCAGTGGGGTATGCGCTTTGTTTTGCAAGCAGCGTTTGCTCTTTTGTGCCTGTTTGATTAGGCTGGAGCTATTGCTGGAGTCTCAGGGAGCATCTCTCAGGCTGCAGGTAAAAGGTGCCCTCTGACTGTTTTACCTTGCCCGCTCCCAAGTTTGAAAGGTGAACCCGTGGGCGAATCAGCAGACCAGGACTCCAGATTCAATTTCTAATTCTGTCTGCTTCCCTGAGGCGGTTGCTTTAATTGCGGTTTCCAATCTTCCGAATGGAGAATGACACTTGCCTTCTTCACAGAGATGTTGTGAGGCTAATGTTAGCAACAATCATGCAGCACTCAAACCACCCTGATTAGGACTGCCTGGGTAGAACTCCAGCTCATCCTTGAACATGACAATCTTCATTACATCTTGGGCTGTCGTAGTACAGCCCCCCTCAATCAGTGGCTGCCACTGTACGATGGCAGACCTGCTACCCCGCTGTGAGGCACCAAATCTGCCACCTTCTCTCCTCTGTCTCCCACTTCCATGGAAAACTACATGCCAAGCTTTGGGTCTTGCTTCTCATTGTCCCACTGAGTTCCCACCGTCAAGGCATGGCCACAGCTATTGCTTTCGCTGCACGACTTGCTACCACTTGACCTTGGGGCCACTTTTTGTTCTGACTGCATAGTACATCACAGAAATGGGCACATAAATCAGTACACTGATTTCTTCAGGATGGTGGTTGCTCATGTTTCTTTAATATTCCTTTGGTCATGCCTGGATACGATGGTGGAGCCGCTTCATCTGACTAATGCAGTTAGCGAAGTTGCAAGTTCGGACACTGGTTTTAAGTGGCAAGATTTGCATCATTACAGCTTCGTGTTCACCTCAAAAGGCTTCTGCTGCACACATTGCTCTGCTGGTGGGGTAAATATGAAATTAAGATGGTAGATTGCTGAAGCTTTAGTATACTCTAAGCAAACAGCTTCTCTCTCTCCCTGGTCATGCAGGTGTGCTGAAAAGCCCTCCCTTGGTGCTTTCTTGGCTTTGCTTACAGCTGCCTCAGTAAGGGAGCTTGTGGATACATCAGGGACAGGCAGAGAGAAGATAATATTCTGGATTTTCCATCCTTGTTCGCTTTCTGTCAGATAGCAAGAAGTGGTTAGATGATGCTACCCGTGTCCACTGGTCTTCTAGCAGAGACTGGTAGTTTTAAAAAGGCCTAAAGTCTGGCTTTCCAAGTACCAGTTTCTACCAAGGAGCACCTGTCATTGGCTCTATAGAACTGCACTGAAAAGGAGCATTCAGGAAAAGAAAAAGGCATCTGCTGGCTTTAACACTCAGTGTTTGAATTGAGCAAGCTTTTCATTGCCCTATTAGTTTCCCTCACCATGTGAAGAACTGCCATAATTTCTTGCCTACTGTATACTTATATTTAATCCAAAGGAAAACAGCAATTTTCTAGAAACCATGAGAGGCAAGCTCCAAAATATCTTTCAGCCTGTTTTCAGTATGCGCTGCTAAATACCTCATGTTTGTCAGCTCTTCTTGGCACCCTTTCTACGTAACAGCCTCTAATGATTTTGGATCAGCTTCTCTGCTGCTGATGGCTAGTAGGGATCAGACCATGCAGCAACAGCACTCCAATGTGTGCAGCATTTCACCACAACCATTTCAGACGTGCCTGCTTTTAACCTGCATTTGGAATGGGATTTGCAAAACTCTTTATATCAGTGGGTGTACAAGTTAAAGGATGAGTGAGCTTCCTTGCACACCATTTAATGAAGTCTTCCTAAAGCAGTTGTGAGTTTGCGTGCCAAGAGAATCTTAACTAAATGGAACAAATTATGCTTCTCTGCCATGTGCTTCAGTTATTCCTCATGGGGAGGTGGCTTTTTAGATCACTTCTTAGGCCTCATGCCTCTGGTGACCCAAGCAACATTTGCGTGCAGTGGTATCAGGTTTTCTTGCTGAGCCTTTACTGTTTGCACTACAGAAATAATCTGCAAGCAATTGTGGAGCTGGTTTTTATGCTTGTCTTCACTCTTTCTGAGAGGCAAAGGAGAATATGCTGTGAGCAAGCAAAAGCAAATTAAATCTGCACAGATCTCTTTGATGACCAATGTGCAGTCAGGTTGCACGCAAATGTCTGTGTGTCTGCTGCTTGCAGCAAGCAAAAATTGTCACAGGCAAAAGCAGAACAAGGGGTTCAGGGGGGAACATAGAGATTTCTGTGGGAATACTGTGGTTTCCCTGCCAGGTTCAAGGTGGCAGTGATGCCCCTGGGGTGCTAGGTGAAGACCGAAGGGGTCTGTGGCTGATGTACTACAGGAGTCCTTGGTGGAGCTCTGCAGGTATTGGTCAGCTTCGTTAATGGATGCTACAGCAAGCACAGGGAGAGCTTCCCTCATTATCTGTTATCTTGGGGAAAATGCATGGGAAGGGCTGGTACAAAGCGGCTCTCCCACCATCCCATCCTAAGCAGGGTTTCTGACAGAGCAGCTGCAGGAGGGAGGGGAGCCAGAGGTGACAAAATCCTCTCATAACCTCGTGGAAAAGAATGGTTTCGTCTACAAGATGATAAATTGATGGTATGAATCAGTAGCAAAATGCAGGGCCTCTCTCTCATGATTCCCATCACCTGCCAACAACCACTCAAGTTTAGACACGAACAGTTAGAGCCTTTCTGTAAAATGTGTGTGGGATGGGAACATGTGGCACAGGCTTCTCGGTGCTCGCTAGATGGGTGCTGGGTAGCTTTAAATCACTGAGCACATTTTTAGCTGACACAGGCTGTGTTTATGCACGTGGCCGTTTGGGAGGATGGAAAAGGTTATGATGCCATCCCGAAAAACAAAGTATCACCAGATGACTTGCTACCTCTGGACTACCTGCCCATGTTCCTTGAGGTCCTGGCCATCAGATTTAGTGGCTTTTAAAAGTTTCTTTTCAAGTTCTGGGTTTATATCCTGTTTTATGTTATGTTTATTCCCTTTGGTTCTATTACTGACTTAAAACTGTACAATTCATGTGCTTGCTGGCACCAAACCTCAGGTGAATCTACCACTACCATCCCCACAGCTAAAATGCCAACGGCAGCTACTGAAATCCCAGTAGCAATGGATGTAGCACCAAGTATTGCAGGGAAAAAAAATCTGTAATCCTCTCAATATTTCTGCAGGTTTGAGTCCTAACCCTCACAGAAATAAAGGCATAAAACTAAAAATGAAAATGTCATCCTGAAGTACAGGCAAACTGACCACTCTGAATTTCTTTAGGAATTACATTTAAATTTTAGAAATCAGCCAAGCTCCATACAAGTAATTCAAGAAGATATAAATGGCTACATTATAATGACCAGACACCTATTTTAAGTATGATCTATGTTTTAAAGAAAATTCATTACAATAAGTCTTACAATACCAAGCTCTTCAATGAATTTTTCATGTCTGCATAGCAAGATATATATAAAATGATCATAATCATACACCTTTGGGGCAATGCTGAGCACCAGCTGTTTCACTGATGATTTATAGGTTGCCATGTTCAAGGTTAATAATCAGGAGAAAACAGGTTATACTATGCAATGTATTTATGTCAGGTTAGAAGTTCAGTAGTGACGATATGATGTTAGGATGATATGTGCAGTTTTAATTAGCTATATGCCAGTTTTCTGGAAAATCAAATGCAGCCACTTTCCAAAGGTAAAAAACCTGTGAAAAGTTACAAAGGATAATTTTTATTTTCAAATCAGCATGGCAGTCACAAAACATCACCCTGTGCAGCAGCTCCAGCCACTGGAAGGGCACTGCTGGTGGCCATGGTTGTTTCCTCCCCAGATCCAGCTACATCCACATATCTTCCTGCAAGAGGACCCTTGTAACAGTGATTGCAAGGATCTACTCTTCTATGCAAGATGTTTTTTGTTGTTTAAAGACTTGAAGTCACCATTTGACGCCATGGGACTTTTTAAAGCTGCTGAATAGTTACCCCTTGGTTTACTAAGGGAACTGGACCTGGAACTTTCTGACACAAGGTGCAATCTCTTCTGCTCAGGCCTGGGGAGCTGTAGCTGCTTGCAAACACCAGAGTCCCTGAGCAGGACCTCAGAGAACTGTCACTGAAGTGCACTGCTTTGCAAAAACCTTTGCTTCCTCTGTTCAGCTTTTCTGAGCTCCCTTGAAGCTGAATGCTCATTCCCGGGAAGACAGCAGCTTTCTCCACACACTGCTGTGATTATATTCACAACAGGGAACTCCAAATAAGATGAGGAATGGGGCTAATTCATTTCAGAGAGATGTCTTTAAATCTTACCAGATGCACTGATAGTAGACTTCTCTTTGGATGAAAGCAGTTGATCCATCCCATCTTTGCATTTTCAGCTGTGCTAATGCACCCAACTGGGCATGATGGGAGGTGTGCTGGTGCCAGGGTCAGGTCAAGCTTCACGCCCACAAGTTGCTGTGTCCACCTCTTCCTCCAGGACTGATTAGTGGGATTTGAGTCTTGGACCACTGTGAGCCTTCACTAAGGATTTCCCTGGTGCTGAATGTTATGTGCAGCAACACCCCTCACCCACAGACCCCAACTGCACACTTTGACTGTTTGATGTCACGCATCCAAGGTCTGTCTCTGCTCCCTGCTGTGCATTAACGTATGCTAAACAACCTGTTGAACTTAAAATAACAAATGCAGCCCAGCCTCTAAACAAATGGCAAGAAGCACCCTGGCATAATAAAATCATCAGAGAGAGGGCAAGGAATAAGACACAGATGAGATTTCATTCTCATAAATTACCTCTCTATTACACTTGGAGTATATTCACAATAGGGAACTCCAAATAAGATGAGAAAAGGGGCTAATTCATTTCACAAGGATGGCTTTAAATCTCAGCCTATATCCATGATAGAAAAGTAATTATGGCTATGATGAATGAAAGGAGAAGTTATATCAGTAATGAACATCACCATATCATGCTTTCTTAGCCCAATAAAATTTTCTTTAACTAAGCAATGGCATTCATAAATGTCAACAAAGCAAAACATGAAGATAATAGGATATGTTGACCTGGGTGTAGGCAGTGGTGCCTATGGGTACAGGAAAAGCTGTTTGAGCCCTTACATGTTTGTGTGTAACTTTAAAAGGCCAGGCTCTCTCAGACATTTCACAGAGCAACTGACCAGGAAGTGGAGAAAAAGCCAGTAAAAATGGGTGATATAAACATTTTATTGAGAGTTGTGGGAGATGGTGTAGGGAGCTGGAATCCCAGGGTGAAAATTTGGCCATATTGAAGGTAGTAGAAAAACTAATCCTGACTACGGATTCTGGTCTTATAACATCCAGGTCCTAAACAAAATAACCTAAACTGTCCTATTAAGTTATTAGACTGTATACCTGGAGTTGTAATCGAAGGGCTTGTGCTCAACCATTTGGTTACACTATTATGTCAATGTGTATTGGCCTCTCATTGGCCTGGCAGAGGCCTTTGGAGGTTTAACCAATCCAGTGTCCTAAGAGAGGGCCAACCACCCTTCACGCTCTTCTGTTCATATTCACTTAACCTGTTCGTAAAGACCTTGAGAGACAGAGATCCCACAAAACATGCTGTGCTTCCCTTGTATTTTACCTTACTCTCCTTGCTGTCGTTTTTGCTATTTGTGTTGCTCCTATTCTCTGTGAACAGGGAGAACCAAACAATCTCTTCCTTGGCAACAGCATTTCCTAGCTTGGAAGTCAGTTGTGTTTCCCCTCAGACTTTTGTCTTCAGAATGATCCACAGTTGGCCCAGTCTCTCTCTACAGGCTGTCCCTTCTAGACTGCTCCCTTAGTCAGTCTCAAGGCAGGTCCTGGCAGTGGCCACCCTGTTTGGGCTAGGACAGTTCATGTAGCCAGGTTGCTTCACCTGGGGCTTCAGCTCTTCCCATTCACACCTCCCTCTAACCAGCTCTCCTGTTTTGCCATGGTGTCCTGTTGTTTTGTGTTCAGCTTGCAATCCTCTTTCCCAGAATGTCCTCTCAGTGGTCCCCTGGCTGGTCACCCCTCCATGTGTTATTTCTGCCTGACTCCAGTCCTGTTCTACTTCTCACCAGACTGCATGGATGCCTCTCCGCTGCATTATTTCAAATGAAGGCCTTTTTCAAACATCAACATTGCTGTTCAAAATATTTTAAGCATCTCTATGAAGGCGTGAT
>NW_008236767.1:7637437-7645411 GCF_000691975.1 Corvus brachyrhynchos
CTGCTGAACGCTGTTTGTACCAGGTCCTGGGAGAGACCGCGAAGAATCTGCTTTTAACTATAAACTAAATCCTTTCATACAGTTTCCAATTTGATTTTCAGTCATGTTGCAGGAGTTGGAGTTAGAGCGTCCTTCCCCAATTTGCTTAGGAAGATGTTTGGAAGACTCTGTCAAAAGCCTTGCTAACCTCAAGTATATCCACAAAGCCTATTACTTTACCACACAAGGAAATTAATTTGATTTGATGCAATACGTTCTTAACAAACCCGTCTTGGCTGAATCTCATCTCCTTGTTCTCATCTGTGTGCCTACAAATAATTTTTTTATTTTCCTGGGAAATGAAATTAAGCTGACAGTGGCTTATAATCCCCAGCTCTCCTTCCCCCTCACCCTTCCCCCCCTGCCCCACACATCCTCTTCCTTTCTCCAGCCACACCACAGCCTCTGTGCGTGTTGCTGCTGTGGCAGGCTTGGGCCTTCTGCTGAAATTTCCGTCCCTGCTTTCCTGACGTCTTTTTCTGTTGTTGTTGTTGGGTTTTTTTGTTTGGTTTGAGGTTTTTTTTTGTATTCCTCTAGTGCAGTAACCCTCCCTCCCCATCCAAACCCCTCGCTCCAGCGCTCCCACAGGGGATGGAAAGCTGCTGTTTTCCCTCACATGTCATGACATTTGACCACTTCACCCTCAGCCAAACAGCGAGCGGCTTGCTGCTTAATTTCAGGATCCAAAATACAATTGCTTTTTAAACTCCCTATGGACTCTTTCCAGGCTACTGCACAAATTAAGCCTGTCTCTACTCCTTTCCCCACCACTTCCTTTCCTTGCAGAACAGAAGCCTCTTCCCTCTTTTTAAACTTTTTATAGTGCCATAAATTTATGTGGAGATTAACAGACACTGGATAGGATCCCCTGGCTGCCCAGAGGACTTTGGCTGCTTGGCTGCAGTGAGAGGGTCCCCTCCACAGGGCTCTACCCTCCCTCTTCCATTGGCAGTGTGGACGCCAAATGGGAGCAAAGCATCTCTCTTGCCAAGGCCTCTTCGGCAAATGGTGCTGCCCCATCAGAAATGGTTACAGCTTCCTGCTTCTCTACGGGGGTCTGAGACGCACAGGGATCTGTGTGTCTCCTGCGTGGCTCTGTGGTCCCCTGGTTTGCACCCAAAGCAGAGCGGGAGCTGCAGTTTCGTTTCCTTTACATGCTAATGAGCTCAGCTGCTCTGGCAGCAGCAAAGCCGGGCGGGAGGGGCTCAGCTGCGGGCTGCGTGCAGCCCCAAAAACTGGCAACAGCATCTCCAAAAGGACAGAGAGAAGCCCCGGGATGGAAGCCAGCCCTTCCCTGCTCAGTATCTCGGAGTTGTAACCCACCTCTGTGGCAGCAAGGGTGATGCCACTCTGCAAGAGTGGTTCCCTGGGCTGAGGGCATCCAGCGTCCTTTCCTCTCTGCTGACTGGAGAGGTTTCACAAAGAGTGGCCCTGGGAACCACTGCCACCGTGTTGAAGGGCCGAGGGCAGTTCGAAGCTCAGCCCCTGGCCATGCAGATGAGTTCAGTTCCCATATATGTTGTGTTTGGAAGTCTACATCATCCATTTTATCTTTGATTCTAACTATGCCTGCTAAACAAGTCGAGCTTCATGTGGTGGTGTCCCTTATGCCTGCAGCCATTTCTCTACTGCCTTGCTCAGCATCCAGAGATGATGGTTTCTGCAATGGAAATAAAACTGTGAAGACTCTCTGGTTAAGAGACCTCTGTAAATATTATTTGCTATGAACATTATAGCACACCCCCCTCACACCCCCAATTAGTAGTGAGTGAAAATTAACCGCCAATACGCCCCTGCTTTGGTACTTAATGTTAGCTCCCTAAATGCTTATAGAAATATGAGCACTGAGTATGCACAATACTGTAGATTTCACCTTTTACACTGGTCTGGTTATCACATCAAAACTAAAGTAGATGGACTGCAAAACTTGTCTAGTCAGTTAACAAATCTTCAGAAAGCAGAAGTCACAGGGGACATCCACTGTTTTGACTTTTTAATCATTTTTGTCTTTGAATAAAATACTCTGTTTCTCCAGCGTACTATGAAACCATCTTTGTGTAGGTGCTTTGTATGCTGTGCCATTCACAGCACAAGCTTAACTTCACAGCCCTCTTACTAGGTGTTACATGCTTATTTAAAACAAAAACAAAAGCAAAAAAACTGTGTGGGGACAGACCCCCAAAAAACCCCGGGTGGGCACAGCCATGTTGTGGGGTGCAGTGGCCACAGGAGGTGCTGTACTTGTGCTGTCCGTGGGGCAGCTGCCCCAGCTACACTGTGTGAACCTGAACTTCGGTGTGAACCTGAACTTCTGCATTTCCTGCCTTTGTGTTGTTTTGTTTTGTTCCATTGTTGGCAGGCCCGGCCTCCCCCCTCCCCTCCCCAGCGGATGCACCCTGAATTCAGCGTCTTCCTATTCTCAGAATCCCTCCCTTATTTTCTCCTCTTCAGGCTCTGAACAAACTTTTGTGCCTTTTCCATGTTTTGCTTGATTTTTCCAGCAGCTGAGTCAGCATCTCCCTTTCCCTGCGAGGCAGCAGCCCTTTAAAGCCGCTGTTATCTCACAAGCGTGCCATTTGCTGCAACCACCACCTAGAGCGGCTGAGATAAGTGAGGCAGTGGAGGGAGTAACCATCTCCTCACAGCCCATGAATGCTTCCAGTCAGGCTGGGAAATAATAGAAATATTTATTCTCTGGAAATCTTCCCACAGCTGCTCTTGCTCCCTCTTTGTTTCACCCAGTGCTGCCTATCTCAGTGGCAAACTGAGATGGAACTGGGAAAGGCCTGAGCCTGGTGCAAAGTCCAGGTTTTCTCCTCATTAGCAGGATTTTTAGTGAGCACTGGAGTGAGCAGAGACCATCTTTGTGCCCTCTCCTCCATGATGGCCTCAGCCTCCACTACTGAAGGGGCCTGGCAAGAAATGAGGCAGTGGTACCAAAACCTCCTTGGCAAGTGTCCTGTGCAACCAGCCCGAGGTCTTACGGGGCAGTGCACCAGCCAATGCTGGCAGCTGGGCGCTGTGTTGGGACTGAGGGCGACCCTCACTCTTCTTGTAAGGCCACTAAGCCCCAATTGCCACCGTTTCCCCAGAAGGATATAACGGAGAAGAGGCCCTGTTACAGGCACTGGTGTGAGGTTTCATGGTAAAGAAGACAGCACTGGCATGCCACCCAGGACAGGTTTGGCCAGGCTGGCTGAGTCAAAAGCCAGTGGAAGGAGCAGTAAGGGCCAGGCTGCTGTGTCTACCCAGAGGTGTAGATGCCCACAGAGAAAGGGAATGAGATCCAGGGGACACTTCAGTACTTAGAGACCGTTCAGCATCCCATTTAACTTCTCTGCATGTAACCCTCAGGGTAGAAACTGAAATTGCAGCTTAGCTGGAAAAATCACACAACACGTGTTGTAAACACCCACTAGAGCTGTGAGCTCTTACCAAGGAATATCCTTCCTTGGTATCCCTAACAAGCCAATGCTCAGGTTAAATGGAAAACTAGTTTAATCTGCTCCTCTCTCTGGAAATACCTGTCATGTAGCCATTTCCTGCAATGGGGAGGCAACTGCTTTCTGGTGAAAGCTCCTGTTCAGGGAGGTACAAGGTTACTGGAGAATCTGCCATTTTTATATCTGACCAGCAACTTCTACATCAGCTGTTTGTGATTAACCTTTTTCTTCCTTCTTGTTGCAGTGGGGATCCTGCAACATGCATATACCAAACCAGGCGTCCCGTGGAAAGGAAATATATATGGACAGACAGATTCTTGCTAGCTGTTTCAGAGATGTTTATTTCTCCAGCCGCATGGCCGGAGCTCTGCCCAGGAACTGTTCCAGTCACGGGACCAAGGGTCCTTCTGCCCGCGCAGGGAACACAAACCAACCAATGGGAACGAGGCTGAGCAGGGGCAGGGAAGCCCCGTGTCTGTGCCCTCAGGGCCCCTCTCCCAGGGCTACACGGCAGGGGAGGGACCCCAACACCTTCTCTCTTTGCAAACCAGCTGAAGATCAAAGGCTCAAAGCCGGAGCGCCAGGTTTATCTCAATATGCTGGGACTGAGCCGTGGTTTTTGACAGGCTGGAAGTGGCTGTATGGGGTCTGGGCAACAGTGGCTCCCTGTTCTGGTTTTGTACCTCTTTCTGTGAGGCATAACTTGGGAGCAGTCAGGGGTGTGCTGAGAGACCAGACGCTATGGCTTGCTAATGATGTTTCCGGGGGTTTAACTGGATGCTCTGTATTTTTCAGTCATAGCAGACTACAACTGCTATCAGAGAAAAGTCTCATGCTGATGTCTTTGTATAAATACATGTTTACTGTTGTACTGAAAATTGCAGGGAGTTACTATAAGATAGAGCTGTACTTCCTGTGGTCTGTATCAACTGAAGGATGGCCAAATTCAGCCCCATGACTTTTTGCTGCTGCCTACGTGCCTGCTTGTGTCCTGCTCTGCTCTAGTCCATGCTGTGTCCCACTGCAGCGCAGTCCCCAGTGTGCATTTTTTTGGGTTCATTCCTGCCCTGCAGGCTGCTGGAAGAGACGGGCTGAGCTGTGCACAGCCTCCACGGGGCTCCAGCTCCCGTGGAGGTTGTGCGGGGCCTGTGACAAGCCATCTGTGCCTCAGGACCCCTTTGTCCATCTCATCCAGACACTTTTGCCGAATGTATCAGGTGGAAGTGGCTGGATCTTGACCAATTTTTAATTACCAGCGCACTGATTGAAACGGTGGCAGCGCCGGCTACCTGGAGTCAGTAGGAATTGACTCCTGTCATGTGGTGGGTATAATCTGCTCTCACTGTGACACTGCTGTGGGACCAATGCCAGGAGACCAAGAGCAGAAACCGGATTTTCAGAGGCAGTGAAAGCCCCCAGATTCTGCTGGAGGAGCAGAGAGCAATGAATCCTCTGTGACACTGTGAATATCGGGCCACGGTCCCTGGCCAGCCCTTCTGCGTGTGGGACTGCTATGAGATAGCATTGTGGCATGCCGTACTGTGTTCTCAAATAAAGAGAGGAAGGAAAAGGATTTTAAGTAAACAAGAAGAGAGCAGTTCACAGAGCTGACCGCCACTGCCAGGCAGCCTCGTCAATAACTTGCATACTTGCCTCAGACTGCAGATTATTTCAATGTCAGCACAGATGCCATTTCTGGAAACTCCCTGCAGACCAAGGACATCAGAGGAGCCATTTTATTGTACTTGATGGGTGAGTGCAGGAGGCAGAGGTTAATAAGACTGGTATTATGCACAGAGTATGCAGAATAAACGAGGCATCGTGAAAAGTTTGTGTAAAAAACGTTTAATTTTCTCTATGCATGCTGAAGGAAAAAAAAACATCGTTTCCTCCAATTCCTGATTTTAAATGCACATTTGTGACTTTTGCAGCTGCTAATGTGTGTAACGCAGCACCGCAAGGCTCTCCTGAGCATAAGACTTCTCACCTAATATGCACATACTTAACCGCCTCTGAAACTCATTTATCTACACCAGCTACTTCCAGACTCCCTGGCATAAAACAGTTTTGCACCAAAGCTGTGTTTGTATTCTCATATGTGACAACACCACATGAGGTGTTTTGGTGTTATTTTGTAAAGTCTCTCTTTTCCTACGCATGAGCCACATTTGTCTGTGGGTGTAAGGAAGCCTTCCCACCCCCTCTGGCTTTGGAGACAGATCTGAGAAAAGCAATAGTTGCATTTTGGAATACTGCAGAAGTTTACAAAAACACAGTATTTTTCTATGTCCTCTAAAAATACTTGGGAGCATAGAGAAGTTTGGATCACATTTGCAGACACTCTCACCAGAAGTCACAGTGAGTTCTGTGGCTGTGGAAGCTTTCCAAAACCCCCTGTGTGCACAACCCAGGTGGTGTGCTGCATTCAGGGCACCTGGTGAGTGCTGTGACACCCACATGCCCAAACCCTGGGAGGCACATACATTGTTGAACATGCCAGAGGGCTGCCAGCACCACCCCTGTTTGTAAAGGTGACCTTTACATCATGGGGAAACCTCCCTGCACATCAGGCTGTGGAGAAGGCACATCTGTCATTCCTAAATAATTCTTGAGCAAGTCTTCCTAGACCTTTCAGGGAACATTGCAGACGGAAGGAGAAGAAAAAGGTTTGCTCTAGCTAACCTTGGAGTCTTTGCAGCACTGCAAAGGAAAAGCTCAGGGACATGCTGGGAAGGGAAGGGTCTCAGGTAACTAATCATCACTTAGTTCTGGAGAGCTGAACAGGGACCCCAGTGCAGCAAGGTGAAGGTGCAAGCCCCTGGGGATGGGGTGGGATGAGATGACGGGATGGGATGGGATGGCCTGATAATCAAGTAGGTGGCTGACTGAGGTCAGTTCTCTGAGCAGGAAGCACCAGTTTGGTCTGTGCTGTGAGAGAAGGGAAGAGGGTGCCAGGATGTCCCAGATCTAACAACTCCTGGCCGCATTCACAGCAGCCACGAGTGCTTACAAGGACAAAATACTAATGCGTTGGCTGGCTGAATGCTCAGGCTCAGTGAATGCTGAGAAAGCAAAGGGGCTTCAGCTATTTTGAAGACAACAAATCCAGACAAAAGATGCAGCAAAGCCGACTGTAACAGCATATGCCACAAAAAGTTAGCTCCTCGTCCTTTGTAGGCAGGATGGGCTACAGCTGCAACACAGGGGGAGCGAGGGGGGGGTTGAGCAGGAGTGCAGCTGCTCCTGTCACGTGGGGAGAGCCCACTCAGCACCTCCTGGGGAAGGCTCAGGAAAGAGGAGGGAGGGAGGGGGCTGGCCCCAGGATCTGTGATACTGCTGCTGACGGGAAGCAGATATGTCGGATGAGGGACAGCGAGCGCCAGGCTGCACATCAAGGTGTTCCTGTGCAAATTGCCACCCAAGTAAAAAAAGAATTGGGAGCCTTGAAGGTGATGAAGTTGATGCTGGCTGTATGGAGATGTAGAAAGACTCTTGTGCTGTTCTCCAGGAGTCCTGAAGTGCTTTTTGTTCATTTGGAAAATGCAACACTTTATTAAGGCTGTTGATTTACCACCAGTTGAGCTGGAAGAATAATAGATGGATAGACTAGGATTTTTTTTTTTTTTAATCCCAGATGTTTAATAAACTTATTCCCAAACAGACAAGCACATATATTACAAATTAAAATGGGATGTTTGGGAACCAGCAAGTGAATCTGGATGGAAAATCCTTTGTATTACATCCTTGAAGATATTTTGCAGATTTTACAGATTATCCATCAGGGTTCAACACGCAGCAGTGCTACAGGACAGCAGTGATATTCTTGAAGAATTTAAGCACATAAAGTTAATGATGTGCGAACAGGTGTTCACTGCTGTAGTTGATGGGGAGGAGTTTGGTATGGCATCTATATAAGGACAATATGAGCAGTGAGAGATTAAAATGCACATGGGTAGCAACAAAGAGACAGAATACCAAATAGCAGAGATGCCATGTGTGAGCCACAGGGTGATTCTGAAAAGGGTTAAAAAAGATGCTGCTGCAAAGGTTAAAGCTGTAACTCAAATGCAGATTAAAACCAAAAATAGATTAAAATCAAGCAGTGGATGCTGTCAGGTGCCTGGATGCTCATATATTACCTGCATGAAGGAAAACGGCTACAGCACAAAGCAGACGGAGTCGAGGTGATGGCACGGCAGTTCTGGCACCATTCAGCCAAACACTTGCGACCACAACGGTCCCCTTGCTGGGAGTGACCCCCCTGACCTATCAGTGGGTATTGCTGAGAGCATCACAGCACCAAACGGTGGCTTCTTAGCATGGGGGTTGCGATTAATAGTGGATTTGAGCACTCAAGTTAATGCAATTTCCATTACTAGACCTTTTTATCATTCCCTGTAACTTTCTCAAATTAATTCTAGGTTTTCTTGCTCAAGCTTTCCTCATGAGTGACTTGTTGTTTGAAGGGGTGGGGGAGGGAAAAAGGCAGGAA
>NW_008236767.1:7645734-7677924 GCF_000691975.1 Corvus brachyrhynchos
AGGAATGCAACTAGAAATCCAGTATCCTTTTTGATTCCTACAGAAGGGTTTAACCAAATGCAACCATTTGGTGTGACTATTTTAAAGAAAACCAAATAGATTTTGTTCAGCCATAGCACAACACCATAAATCCCTGTGGAACAGTCCAAATTCCAAGAAAATGGAAGTAATTCTTTCTGTATAGACATGGCAATAACAGATTAATGGGCTGGGGAATAGCTACCATACAACTGTGAACATATTCAGCTCCTGAGAACATTTCTAATTTTTTTTCTCCCCATCTTTTTCTCCTGGGCTGCCTCTGAGCATCATTTCAAACTCCACTGAAATACGTAAGCATAAGGTCTACTGAAATGTCCAGAGCAAGTGGACTGGAGGATACAAAACCTCTCAATGGCACAGGAGAAAACACTTGCTGTGAATACAGACAAAGGAACTAAAGAGAGGATAAGGACCTCAGGCTGCTGGAGTCTAATGTCCTTTTCTGTCACTGTTGGGTCTTAATAACTGGTGTTTATCAAATGTTGCTTTGTCATATTATTAGTTGAATTTGCTAATAGGGAGGCTGATGTTTATAACCTGTCTTACCAGCACAGGACTGGGATGAGAACGTCAATATGAGTTTGCCTTAAAAAAATGGAAGTAAAAACAATGGGGAAAAGCATTGGGTGGAAAGAGAACTGATGCTGTTAAGAAGTTGAGAGCAGAGACACAGGAAGAGGATCTTGAACTAGCTGCCTAACAGGACTGCAGCATCTCAGGAAAGCGTGTTTCTCCTCAAGGAACACTACGTATTTTTAATGTACTGGAGCCTACCTATAGCTCCAGACTGTGCAGCCTGGTGTCAAACAAAGCCTAGAAGTACACGTTGTCTGGAGCACAACAGGATGTGATGATAGGCTGAGAAATCTGCACAAAACACAAAAGATCAAACCAAATCCTGCAACTTGCTGTTCGTTTTAGCTGAAAGATTAAAATACCAGCAGAAAAGAAAGAGATGGAGCAGATGCAGCATCTCCATGGGGCTTCTTCTTGCAGCCGCTTTCCTGTCCCTGTCTTGTGCTTTCTCGTCCTCAGGAGTGTCACTGCAGTCCCAGCTACTAAAAAGGCACACGGCAGCACCGCAGCGTGCCAGAGAGGGAGCCCGTGGAGGGCAGCGGCAGGATGAATGCAACCCGAGGCAATTCAGACAGACACTTGTGTCTTCTTCGGAGGACATGGGACTGCCGCACTTTGGACCAAGGAGCCATCTGCTCCTGGATGCAGAAATTCCCAACTTTCTGGTGCAAGATGACCTCCAGGCTCTTTCCGGAGAGGCAGAGGGGGATGTTCCATGCGGGCTGGGACACCCAAATTGGGTAGTGGGCGGAGGAGGAGGGAAAGGTTTGGTGGCCCTCCTCCCTCCCCTGGCCAGCACTGCAGTCATCCCACTTTCACGGTGCCTCACCTGTGATTCCATGGGGATACCTGGCTGCATCCTGATGAACTCAGAGTTGTTGTCACCATGTGGACAATTACCTTCCCCTGCTATGACACCTCCTTCTGCTTTGGGGGAGAGAGCCAAGTGGGCTGGGACACCCATCTCTCTGTCTTACATAAATGTAACAACAAAAAAAAAGGTTTCATTGAACTGGAAAAAAAAAGGCTCAGCAACACAGGAAATAAGTAAAGATTAATTTCACTCCAAAGAAGACCATTTCAATTTGTTTTGCCTTTTAAAGTCCTTAAATAGAAATAATTTCCAAAGTAAAACATAATTTTAAAACACAGAATAGAGTATTTTCATTCTGAAAACTGTAGATACTTTCATTTGAAAACTCCAAATTAAATGCTGATTAAATAAATAAATAATTTAAATTAATCACCAATAAAATGGTGATTTTTTATTTTATTTGTCAAAGCTATTCCCCAAAAATATGATGAAATTGGCAAACAGCTCGAAGAGACTTTGAAACAAAGCTGTCCCACCACTAACTTTGGTCCTTCAGCATGCAGGGAGCTTTTATTTCCATTCATCACTCCCTAATGTGCATTAAAATTGCACATAAGATATAATTATTGAGCTGTGTAATCCTTGCATAGTGGGAAAAAGAAGAATGATGAAGTGTATTTGCCAGGCTCAATCCACATGTCACTGGCTTCCTGGGCAAATTCCTTTCCCAGGTGAAGTCAACAGCAAAACTCTCAGCAGCATCAAGAGTTTAAGGTGTTTGTTTTATTTTTTTATATTTTCTTGTCCCCAAATGTCCTTTAAAAGCACCACCTTTTAGCCTGAAAATTTGGATCCACTGTGGGAAGAAAAAAATCCCAAAAAAACAACCAGAGCACCCTGAAGCGCCTCAGCTAGCAAACGTACTTTGGAGGCTACAGGGCTGCATCCTGGTGCTGCTGTGGTGCGGGGCTTTCAGTCCACAGGTACGGGGTGCTGCGATGCCGAGCCACCGACAGCAGTGTGCCAGCTCCAGCACATGCATGTCACCCCCCCACACGTGTGCACACACACACACGTGCACACGTACACCCCCGCCTCTCCCAAAACACACACACACAACAGTGTGCCCTCTCCAGCCTCCCCACGTTGTGCTGTCCCCACCATGCAGCTCCCACGTGAAACTCCAGTGTCTCTTAAAATAATTCTGCTTTTTTTATTCCAGTTCAATTATCTGCTTGTCTGTCTATACAATGGCTATTCTCTTATCAATGATGTTTTTCTCTCTCACTCATTTCCCCTCTTTTTTCTTCTTTTTTGGGGGGTGTATCAGAGTTGGAAGATGCTATCCTGCACCATCACCCGATGAGGGTGGGACTGTGAGGAGGAGGAGAGGAGGGGAGTGAGGAAGATGACACAACAAATACGAGTCTGCAGCAGCCGGTTCCAGACACAACATCTGCAGAATGAGGCCATTTTTCTGTAACTCTAATCTCATAATTCATTGTTTGTGTGGTGTTGGTAACAGGAGCTGAAAGGGGGGATAACAGCAGGTCAATTTGGCAGAGAAGTGCATTTGAATCTTCAATGAGGGACTAGCTCACCTTCTGATGAGTGGCTGAACCATGGCCAGAAATAGAGAAAATAAGCAGGAAAGTGGAGAGACAAAACCTCTTAAAATTATATAAACCTGAGAGAAAGACTTATTTCTTTGAATCCATGGGGGTGGCATGCATTTGGCAAGCACCAGGGCGATGCGACAGCCTTCTCCTTGCCACTGCTGCTCTTTGGGCTTCTGTGAGAGCGGGCTGCTGGATCAGCTCCTATGGCCAGGGACTTGTCGGCAGTACTGTGGCACTGCCTTATGCTGATGAGCCTTCTTCATTTTTTTTTCTCCAAGGAAAAAAAAGAATAGTTTTTTTTTTTTCCCCATTATGTATAAGGATGCCTGAGCCCAGTGCAGGCAGTTGTGTGAGAGGTGTTGGTTAATGTTGGTGGCTGATTACTAAACTTCTTGTTTCGAACCACAAAACCCTAACATGTCAGCCTAAATTAGCTAACAGCAAGGGAGTGTCCTTCTCAGTTTGCAGGCCACAGCACATCTGCTCTTTGAAGAAAGAGAACGAGCAAAATAGGGTTGGGTGGTTGTTGGTGTGGTGTTTTTTTGGTTTTTTTTTTTTTTTTGCCTCCCCTCAGCCTCCCATTTGTTCGTGTGTTCATAAATATCCTGATGAGAGGCTGCCTCTGTGGTTGGCGTGTGGAAAGGGGGAAAGGAGGGTGGATAAAGAGCGATTCTCCACCCGCATGGGGGACACCCTTCCTCCCCTCCCCACCACCTCCTCTTCCTTCCCCTCCCCTCGCCATTTGACCTTGAGTTTGTTCTCTGCTCCCGTTCCCCTCCTCCCCCTGCCCGCTTGCATCTGGTATCCGAGACAGGCTGGTGCAGCTGGGGGGCTGAAAATCCCCCTCCCCACAACCCATAACCCCTGCTGTTCTGGGAGAACCATACTCTGGATGCTCTCCATGTGCCCCCCATGCTGCCCCTGGGAGCCGGGGCTGAGGGTCGGGACACAGCCCCCTTGGCTCTCCAGCATGGGTGTCCTGCACTGCAGTGCTGCCACTCGTCTCCCCTAATCCGGTTGTCTTTTCCAGCAGCGTATTGGGGAACAATGGGCAGCCTTGTGTTGGCCCAGGCTGCTCGTCCCCGTCCTTGCAGCTGGCGCGTCCACCAGTGCTAAGCTCCAGTGAGCAGGATCAGCTGAAAGCCTCATTCCCCTTCACCCTCTTCAAGGGCTTGCCTATCCGCTGGGGCTGCTATCGGTTACACGAAACATTTGGTTTGCAATGGCCTGTTTGTGCTGCAAGGCAGAGGGCTCTTCCAGCAGCAGGCAGTGATCCTCGGCAGAAAAAGCTCGCCCTGTGTTAGTTTACAACAGTTTCACCCACACAGAAAAGTACAATGGAGACAGATCATGCACAGTGACAGGCTGCCGGCGGCTCCAGGGGATCCATAATTTATGATGTTTTTCTTACCGATCCGGTTTTGGATTTCACAAGCAGGCCCGTTTCCTTCCCATTTGTTGCTTCCTTCTGTCCTCCTTTGGAGAAACTGAACACTGGTCTCAAAAGGAGCGACAGTGGCAGCAGCCGCCTGGCTCTCTCATGCGGCTGTGTTTGCACAGGGCAGGTGGGGGTTCCCTGGCCTCACCTTGCTGCCCTGTATTTGTTACAGAGAAAGGTGAATGCCCTGACACACCTCGCTGTAGCTTAGCTTCCCAACAAACAGCAGCAGTGGCAGCCCCCTCACTCCTGCCCCTATCCATATTCAGGTTCACCAGGTCACCTGATAAAAGCAGGACTGCCAGGATGCCCAGCAATTGGCTGGGTAATTAAAGGTAAAGAGGTTAATAATGGCTTTTAAGGATTGTTCTTACTCAAATGAGTAAGAATCAAAACTAAATCTCATCTACCATCTATAATCTAGCTGTTTCTCCCTTGCCAGAAATAGATGCACCAGGGCAAGTTGAGGGCAGTCAGATGCCGCCTCTGCAGCAAGCACGGGTGTCACCAGTCACATCCAGACATGGAGGTGCAGAGCTATGGGTTTGTCTGCTGGGCCAAGCCTGAGCCCTTCCTCTGGGGAACACCCCAATTTCAGATCTGGAGCTGAGTTTTTCACTGAAGTCCATCCCCCACCACAAGCTTCTGGTCCTGTCTGCTCTGTGGCCATGCTCCCAACCTACCCACATCTGTCCAGGAGGCCACCAGCAGAAAGATGGCAAAAGGACCAGTGCCAAGGTCCCACCGCCCCCACCCCACCCACGCAGAGGCTGGCAGTGAGGGTGTGGGGTGCCTGCCCCGGACCCACGCCACGGCTGCCGGCCCTGCTGCATATGGCTGGGTCATCCGGTGGCTTGGGAATGACCAAGTAAGGTTAAAACCACAGTCACTGTGGTTACCAGCGCTGTGATTAGTCACACGGCGAGTGATCCAATTATAGCAGCCCCTCCCCCGCAGCACCCTCCACCTCATCTGTGCAAAAGGAAAAGCCCAGGCCTCCCTTAACTCGATTTCAAGGGAAAGGAGCTGAAGTTGGACAGGGAGAAGCAGGAGGCCGGGGGAGGTGCCAGTGAGGTGTTGGTTTCCAAACCCACCATGAACCACAGGGATAAGAAGGCCTGCTTGCCCCTGTGCTGGGGCACTGTCTGGAGTGACACAGCTGTGGGGGCGGTGGGGACCCTGCAGGCCAGGGGATGTCAGAGGGTGCAAACTGTTGTGGCGATGTCACCATGTGGCCTTGGCAGGTCGGTCTGCATCCTGCCAGTGCAGTTTGCTGACCCTGGGGCTGCTGTCCTGTTGCTTCCCACCTGGAACACTGCAGCTCTGCTTCCTTTTCTTCTTTTTTATTTTAAAAAACGATTTCAAGCAGTTTCAAATACTCCACCCGATCCGCCTTGCAAATGGCTGTGGTTTTTAGAAACCGATTTCCCCTCTCGCGGGGCCCAGACCCTCCTCCAGTAAGGCAGGAAAAGGGGATAAGGGAGACCAGGCTGCTCGGCCCCATCCTCCTCTACCCCAGCTGGCGCCGGGAGCAGGTGACAGGCACCTGTGTCCCTGCGCCACCGGCCGCCCCCCGGGCTCCCTCCCCGGCGGCCACTGAGGTGGTGCGAGGAGCGGGTGGGAAGCAGGGGGGAGGGAGGGAGGGAAGGAGGAGAGGCTTTAATTTGCTTCTGTGGGAGGCGGTAGTGCCTGCCCACAGAGCGAGGGGCTGCGCACCACCTGGGCACCGCAAACCACCATCCTGCCTGCCGGACCCTGCGCCTGCAGATCCCGCTGGCATCCTCCACAGAGCCCTCTGCACAGGGCACGCTGCTACTGCCATCAGTCACTGTTATTTATTGTCTTCTTTCAGGGCCGAGCAATCCCAGAGACACAAGACAGCTCGGTAATGCCGATCCTGCAATGGATTCTTCTCTGCCTCTCCTTGCACATGCAGATTTTTTGGCCATGCAGTGCTCAAATGTAATCACTCCAGCTCAGTTCTTCAGCAGGGTGCGCGCTGAGAAATGGCTGAGACAAATCTGCAGAGGAAAAACAACTTGGTTCCCATGCTGCCAACTTTTGTCCCAGCACACAGTTTTATAGCTGAGCTGTAAAGCCTTGGGAAACCATCTAATGGAGACCTTGATCCTCTGGAGTGGTGGTTGCAGTGGTGTTCACGGGGTGAGCTGTTATAGCCCCAGCCCTCCTTCTCCGTCTCATGGATGCAGCCACTTTTCTCCCGGCAATGGGCTTTACAGGTCCATCTCGTGTCCCTCAGGTTTTACCTGGTCAGGGCTCAGGAAACACCCACAAAAGATAAGGGCTCTGTCCCCAAGGTGTGTGAGTGAGAGATGAGAGGGTACGGCCTGACATGGCCTCAGTGGTGTGCTGTTGGGTTGTTTGCTGGGCTTGTCAAGATCCTGCTGGGAAAAATCTCCCCTCTTGAATTAGGGAGGAGTCCGTGGCTCCTGTTACCGCCATTCCCTGTCCGCCTGCTGACAAATCACTCCTGGCTGAGGACAGTGCTGTCCCGGGGATCATACAGCAATTTGAAATGAGTTTCCTGGCCTTTCAGGGCAGTAGCTGTGAGACACTATCCAAAGTATTTTTGAGGGTAAGATGGAGGCAGGCACCTCTCACTCAGCCTACCTGATTGATTTCCTAATAGACTTCGACTCAACACATTCTTGACTCCCTGAATAAGTGGGAACTTTCCTGAAGCTTTTCCAACAGGTGACCTCTGTTATGCTGCTTGCCTGTTGATGTTGCCCCTGTTTGAACTTTCCTGGTTTTCCTATCTCCCTGCCTTGCCTACTTTTCTGCCTGGCAGGAGGATTTCTTCCCAGTCCTGCCTCCAGCCGTGCCCAGCCAAGCCAAGGAAAACATCCTCTCCCCCTTTCACAGTGATGTGTTCCACACAGCCACTTGCCAAGTGCAAGCAAAATGCCCTTCCCATTGGAGACTGGAGCTTCGGCTGCAACATCCTTGGGAATGGGGGCCTCCCCACACTACAGGATATGGAGAACCATGTCCGCCTACCTCTTCCCTATCCACCCATCCTCCTAGCCTCTGGGGTAGGTTTCAGAAAACCAGCAGTGGCACAATAAAATATTGTAGTCTGTTCTTGAACCAATGCCAGCTCCAATAATCAGCACTGCAGCCTGGGCAAGCAGCAGCAGATGTCCAAGGCCTCAGAGAGCCATTTCCCAGTGGACGAGAAATGAATGACATAAAGTCTAGGTCAAGGCAGTCCAGCCCCAGCTGCTGCAGTGCCTGGAGATTGGACTGGCAACAACTTTCCTGCCTCTGTGAGTGCAAAGGTGAAGTGGCTGAGGAAGGGCTGAGGAAAGCCCACCTGCCTCTCACAGGCCACCTCAGCCCTGGGCACTTGCACCCGAGGGCACCACTGCAGAAGGAGCATGATGTTCTCATGAGGGTTGGGAGCCTCCAAGGTCAGACTCCAGAGCTGATATCCAGACAGGCTGACACATGCTGGGTTAAAAAAATTCTGGGTGTTAGTTATTTTCTATTTGCCAAGGTGTGCCAGTCCAGCAGCTAGGCTAACTGGACTGCCTGAACCCTTTTTCCCAGTATGTCTGGCCTCTGCCCCAGGAAATGCTTGTAACTGGGGCAGGGAGCAGATGAAAAAAATTCTCTATCCCTTCACACAGCATCATCTTCATATGGCCTCTGCACAGAGCTGTGTTTGGCAAAAATGCCAAGTGCACCTTCCCAAGATCGAGTATAATTGCACATGAAGCAACAGGACTGTGACAGCAATGTGTAACAGGCACCCAGCATAAATCCTGCTCATGAGGCTACAAGGACTGTCGGAAACATCACCCTTAGTGTTGTTTATTGTTTGCACGCCAATGAGATACAGAAGCAATTCCCAAGGATAAGGAGTGCATTTTCTCCACATCTTGGCGGAGCAGATTCCTCCAGTAAGTGGCTTGAATTTTAAAGCCTTATCCAAACCCCACAAAGTTCTGCAAACCCTAATCTGCTGAGGTTCAAATTCTTTGTGAGTAAAGTAGTGGAAAAAGAAACAAAATAATATTCTTTAATGAATGGAAGGAAGAGAAGAATTTCCCAAATAATTGTAAGTGTGTTTATAGTGACTCCCACTGTTTTATGCCTGTGACCCTGGGTCACATGCTGGGTATTGTATAGATCCATCCGTAAGTACATAATACACTTGTCATAGATGAGATCAGCTCTGATGTATTTTTCTGGCAGCTTTCGAGCCATCGTATTTTCAATGTTTTGTCCAGTCAATCACATCTCAAATGGTGGGGTTTCCATCACATCCCTCCACTGTCTCATGGGAGCTCTTTGTTAGGACAGTTTCTCAGTGTTGGCAGTAACTCTCCAGGTAGAGAAAGACAAGCCTTGTTTGAAATTTTCCTAAAGATTACCTGTTTTATTTGTATTAACTGTCTTCAAAATGTAATCCCTTGCAGTTCTCCCTGGCTCTTGTCAGCCTGACTTGCATGGTTCGAGGAGCACATACCTACATGGCTGAGCACAATGCCAGGCAGGCCTGAGCAGCCATCCTCCCTGACTGGAGGCAGTAAGCCCTGCTGAGAACATCAGCCTAGGATGAGCAAGACACCTACACTACCTCCAGCACCAGATGTAGCTCCGTGGCTGATCGGTGAGTTTCTGCCATGCCAGCAGACACCCACTTCATGGCAGTGGTGGTGTCATGCTCAGCCACGGCGCCCTGAAGCACTGAGGGGCTGGCAGCACAGCTCTGAGAAGTGTGCAGCTGGGATGTCTTGTTAATGGGCAGCTATGGGCTTGCTAGTCACTCTCCTTCCTTGAAGGAAATCCACAGGCGTATGCCCAGGCTTGGAAATCAGGCTACTTTTAACACATCTTTGCAGGCATCACTGGACATGCTCAGGGTCTGTCCTGTGGCCTACATGCTCGCTGGTCCCTGCTTCCCACCAGGCTGTTGCTGCAGGTAGGGTGTGTGTGAGCCACCCGCCTCCCCCCTCCTCCATCTTATTCCTTGGCACAAAACCCTAATACAAAATATACACCTGCTGTAGGACCCTCTCCCTGTGTAAATTTGCTTAGATTGGTGTAGACACTTTGCTGATGAGTTTGCACAGTGGGACACCAGACCTGAGCTGTGGATCCTGGTGTCTGAGCCCTGCCAGAGGGGCTGCTGAGGTCAGTGCTCATGTGCTGTCCTACCAGCAGACAACACATATCTTCACTTGTTTATGTGGCACTGTGCTGAAGTAGGATCATCACAGCGAAGGAGGTCGCTTCTACAATATCATATATGTTTAAATATTTTTCACACCAGTGCTGTTCCTGCTACCTTTGTGTTTCTGCTTGTCTTGCCTCGAGCAACTGGATTCAACCCACTCTCTGTTGGCTCTGACAGAACTAGATGGGGGTGAGCCCATCTCCTCAGCCACTGACAACAGCACTGAACTGACGGGCAAGTGATGTTGTCCCCTGGCTGTGCCGAGGCCCAGCGTAATTGTGTTGGTGAGTCCAGGGAGGGTATGTGTGACATATGGTGAGTAGGGAGGATGTTTATGAGACAGCAAAGGGAGACCTGTCAGAATGGAGACACTGGCCTCCCCATGTGTGCTCCCTGGCAGGAGTCCTTCTACATTTATTTTTTTATTCTCTTGGCCTATTGGGTGAACTTGAAATATTTTGGAGCTTGAGTGTGTGGGTTCAAGGCATGCACAACCATTGATTTTTGAAGACCAGAGTGTGAATCTCCCCTCTGGCTTTCCCTAAGACCCCACATTTTCTAAAGCAACCAAAATGGAGAGGGAAAGCTGTACTTCCTTCCTTCCCTCACCCTACACCTCCCTCCTAAAGCCACCATAAGGCAGGGAGTGCAGAGCAGTACAGGGCAGGGCCCAGGGAAGTGATCCCTTGCTGTCAGCCCACTAGCATTTCTCTCCCCAGTGACTTTGACAAGGAGACATGGTAACACTCCTGCTCACACTAGCTCTGGCTGAGGGTTCACATGCATTTCTGCTCACACACATGCTCCCACCATAGGCCTAGCAGCTGCTCTCATTTATTCCTTCTATTTTTAACTATTTGGTGGTGCCCATCATGACTGTGCTTATGGGGAAGGCTTCCAGAGGTGCTTCCCTGTGCATGGATACAGGCAGGTGCTGAGTAAGGGCTTTCAAACACATCCAATATCTCACAACTTAAACAGGAGCGAGGCACGCTGGCACCTTTTCTACCCTAATCTGCATCTTTTGTGCTGAACACTGTATTTAGCTAGGATTATTTCGGTGTCCTCGCCCTGCTTGTCTTCTGAATCACTGCCGTGCAAGCCAGCTCCTATCTGCGGCAAAGCTACATAATGGTGTTAGCAGTTAACACCAGGCCTGGGTAAATACACCCAGCTGGGCTGGCGGGCTTGGTTTGGCTCTGGGCTGACCACGGCTGCTTGGTCTCCGGTGAGGCTGGAGCAGCCTCCTATCTGCTGCTAATGCCTTCCTGGAACTCAGGCAATTTATATTAGCCTAAGGTAGGTCCTTGTGGGTCCCGATGGCATGCACTGTGCAACACAAATGTTTGTTCTGTGATTCCTGATTTGGGGAAGTGCAAAGGGTATGCTCAAAAAGAACCCCTCCCCCCCACTACCTAATTAGTTTCCCAGTCATGTTTTTTTTTCATTTCTTTATTATTATTTCAGTGGTTTCAAGTTTATTAAGAGTATCAAAATATCAGGGGTTTTATTTAAAGCCTCAGGTCCTGGAATCTTGCAAATGCACAGGGCCTGCTGCTTTTGGTGCAAGAATAAACAGAGGAAGAATGGTTTCTGCTTTCTACAGCCACAAAGACATGCCAGAGCAGTAAATACCCCTCAGTCACCTAAAATGTCAGCAAAGAGAAAGCCAATCTGTTACACTGGGGTGTATTTAAAAACATGTCCTCCTTCCCCTTTCAGTTGAGGGAGCTCTGAACAGCAGACTCATGCTTTCTGCATAGTGACACTGTTTGACCCATTTTTGGATTGGGATGACAAGCTGGCCATGAGCTGCAAGGAGGAGGCCATGGTGCAGTGAGGAGATGTCCTTGGAGCAGTGATCTGATGTCCCTGGAACAGGGAGATGACCATGGAGCAACGAGATGTCCCTGGAGCAGGGCAAAGGCAGGAGCTGCTCCCTGGGGATGCAGGAAGGAAAAGACCCCCTCCTCCTAATGGATTCCTTCAGATAAAAGAGCCTCAGCTACCTTTTTTTCCCTGTAATGGCCCCTGAGGCTAATGTCTTAAAGAGGAAACAAAAGGATTGCTTTACATCACACAAGTGGGGCAGGAGGGAAGTGGGGAAAGAAGCACTTGAGTGCTGCATCCCTGCCAGGGCTTCTACAGCAGGATGGAGGCCGGGGGGAGGGGTGCAGCTGGCCCTAACTTGGGCTTTGCTGTGTGGCCTCTTGGTATTAAACCCTTTATTAACCCCTTCTCTGCTGCTCTGGTGCCCATGTGCTCCAGCAGGGCTCAGCTGTCCTGGGCCATTGAAACAAGTGCGGGCACCAAGGCAGGCCACCTAAATGGGCTTTGAGGGCACAGCCAGCAATGAAGATGTACCGTCTGCAGCGGCTAACCCAGTGAGAAGCAGCGATAATAATACAGAAAAACACAAAGGAATTCTGCAGTAATGCCTTAAAAACGACGGCAAAGGATAAGCACGAGGGAGCTTGAAGAGCCGAACTCAGCGGCAGGAAAGAGGCTTCCTACGGAAGAGGGGTGTTGGGCGAGCGCTAAACCAACCAGGTAGCGTGCAGCTTCCAGCAGCTCCAGCTGTGCTGCTCGTCCTTTGTCTGCTCTCTCCTCTGGCAGCTTTCCAAGGGAGGGCAGAGCAGGTGTGACAGCCACTGAGGGAGTCCCAGCAGCAGCAAAACCAGGCGGTCAGCCGGCAGCTGTGGCTGCAGGCAGAAGCTGGATGGAGATGCAGCAGGTTCACTCCTCTAATGGGGATGCTGCTGCTTGTGCTGCCCGTTGTGACTGGCTCCATCATGAGAGCCATTGTGTCCCTCTGTTCCGTGGCCGTTGACTTTTTAAACCACCCAGTCTGGCAGCTGAAATTTTCCATGCTCAGTTCCTGCACAGTACCTTCCGTGCATCTGGTTTTGGTAGGGTGTTGTGTAGTAGAGACTGCTGTAGGCAGAATAAACTGTCAAACAAAGTAAAAGAGGCATCTCTGATTAGCAGCTAATAGAAGGAAATAAACTCTTTTGGACCATCACCATCCTTGCCACAATAGATCAGAATGATGCTCTGTTAGTGCCCTGGTTTTGACCCCGCCCTACACCAGTTTCTTTGCAGGAAAATACAGGGAAGTGAGCCAATCAGCATCTCCTCCAAGAGCATCCCTCTCACCCCTAGGATCCCACCCCTGTCACATCCCTGAGGCGTTACCTCCCTATGCCTGTCCTAAAATAATTTTTCAACTCTTTTGTGCTTGGATTTAACATGTTTAAAGAAGACCAGGTAATGTTTGATACTTGTCCTGATACGGTTTCCATTGATGATAAATGTTTTGCTTGCCTGAATATGACACAGCTGAATAAAAGGCTCTGTGGCTGACTGATGCAGACTTCGAAGACTTTCAGCCTTGTAGGGCAGGTCTGTCCCCTCTGTGACATTACAGAGCTGGCAACCCTCTTTCAGCCTGTGAGAACTACACTGGCTTCTCTCAGGAAAGCTTACCAATGAGGATCTCATCCTGCCATTGAAACCTATAGGAAATACAGATAAAGTGAAGAATAATTAAAAATTAATAAAGAAAACAAATCAAACCCTATTCCCTTTAACAGTAAGGCCAAGGGAGAATATTGGGCACTGAAAATGGCATATCCCCAAGGAACAATCACAAAGGCGCAGTTCTCCCAGAAGCAATAGGAGCAGCATCTGTACATATAGCTTTTAAGTTTGTAATTTGTCTGTAATTTCTCTGCAATCACCAATATTCTATGGGGCTCCTAGGGCGGTGTTTTAGTGTGTGTTTTCTTTTCCATTGCAAAGACCCAACTCTCTCTCTGAAAGTGCATATGCTCCTGTCCTGTTTGACTTTAGTGTGCAGGAAATGGCCTCTGTCCAATTAGCAGCATGGGAATTAGCACTGCTCAAAAGTTGCTACTCCCCACTGTATTCCCCTCTGAGAGTGCTGAACTTCAGTGCTCGATTTTCTCTCTCTCTTTCTCTCTTTTTTAAACAGCATCACAAAGATTGAGTTCATAGCAAACTATGAGAAAAGCACTGTTAATACTGAAGTCAGGAAGTGCAGCTGTTCAATTCCTAGTAATGGTAACACAGAGGTATTTCAGGTGAGTTGTGTTTTCAAGGTATATTTTCTTTGCTGGCTTAGTATATATCATTTATCTTGTAAAATGTTATTAATGTTGGCTGGTCTTGTACCTCATCATGAACTTGTAATATTTGATACTTTACTTAAGCCCAAGCCTCTGGAGTCTTATGAATAACAGAAAAAATCTCATTTTTAGCATCTACACCTTTGTGAAAAGAACACTGAGCATCATCAAAGTGCAAATGAACAATGAAAACTAAATAAACAATCACAATTCTACACACACACACTTATGTACATGAACATATACATTTATACCAAAATAATTTTTTCTAAAGCCAACTCTATGATGCTTTACTAGGGAGAGGAGAAAGCAATACACACTCTTTGTATGCCTGGGATTGATATTTCTGCATGAATACCATGTGTCATTAAAAAGGAGAAATTCATCTGAGATAACATAATTACAAGACCCTCATTTTTAACATCCTGTGCTTGAGCTTCTACCAGTGTGACTTTAATGTGGTATGTTTCTGTGGCCGTGCATATTTACTGTATAAAAG
This sequence comes from Corvus brachyrhynchos, assembly GCF_000691975.1. Lineage (NCBI taxonomy): Eukaryota > Metazoa > Chordata > Aves > Passeriformes > Corvidae > Corvus > Corvus brachyrhynchos. Next base: position 7,660,077 of record NW_008236767.1, read on the forward strand.
AGATAGCTAATGCTCTTTTGTGATGAATGCAAAGCATGGAAAGGAAACTTTTTATTTAGGCTGCTGGACACAGACCAAAGCTGTAGTTTTTCCTAGCTGTCTAGCTCCCAGACTGACTCTCACAGTGGGTGCCTAGTGTCACTGTAATGGGTTTCTTGAAGTCCTGGCCTGGATTAGGCAGTTACAGATCAGAGTAAGATGCCGACTAAATTACACATGGCTTACCTTCTTTTCACAGCAATTAAAAAAAAAAATCTTTAAAACACACTTTAAAAAAGTTATATTGGAAAGCACATCTCCTTGAGCAAGGGAGCAAGTCCCTACTGTGTCTTTTGCCACTCACCCACAATCACAGTCAAAATTAAACATCACTTTTGTCATTATTAACCTTGTGCCAAGCAATAAGACCAGGCCCCAGCTGGACTGGATATTCTACAAATCTATCTTCAGTTGTAGGGCCTAATACATAAGTTGTAAACCACAGTAGCTGGAAGAAACTGCAGGGAAGGCTGAAATGCGTTTGTTTAGCCTGAGAACAAACTGGGGGCAGGGGGAGGGGATTGAGCTTCCCTCTCCTTCTCTACCAGGAGCCCGTTGAAGGTGTATTAGATGGTGTTTAGGAAGTCAAACTTCTTTCCCATATCCAGTGGGCCAGGAACATGTGATGCCATAGAATCACACTGAATAGGCTTCACATAGAATCATAGAATGGTTTGTGTTGGAAGGGACTTTAAAGATCACCTAGTTTGAATGACCCTGCCAAGAGCAGGGATGCATTCCAGTAGACCAGGTTGCTCAAGGCCCCATCCAACCTGGCCTTGAGCACTTCCAGGAATGGGGCATCCACAGCTTCTCTGGACACCCTGGTCCAGTGTTTCACCACCCTCACAGTGAAGAATTTTTTTCCTAATATCTAATGTATACCTGCCCTCTGTCAGTTTAAAGCCATTCCCCCCTGTCCTATTCTATAACCTGCTTTTTGCCAAATTCCAGTAACTGATTCTCTTTCATCTCTAGATGGAAGTTGGTCAGGGCCTCCACAGACAAAAAACAAGGAAGGCACACCTGGACACTGCAGTAATTCCAAAATGTCTTTTCATTCTGAGCTGGACACAAAGTAGAAATATTTTGCCAAAATAGGGGAAAACCCATCAGCAAACAAACGTGTGTGGAACTGCATTGCAAGAGGCTCACACACTCTCTTGAGATTAGCACAACCTGACTGTAAGGTACAAATGGTGTTGAACTGGGAGGAGTTTGGCTGCAAGAAAACACAAGGCAGTACGGCTTGGAGACACTGGCTTGATGGCAAAAGTAAACGGATGATATTTGTGGCAGTCTGGAGGCAACCCAGAGGTCCATTTTTCCATGATGAGGAAACTATCATTCAGTGCTGGGAAAATAAATAAGAGAGCCCTAGGAAGAAATCTGGATGGCAGCGCTGTAACATAGAACTGAGACACACAGCTGCCTTTGGAAAAAAAACTGTTTCCCCTCAATTTTCAAGAAATATATATATATATTTTAATTGGAGAAGAAACTGACTTTTTTTGGTAAGCTGTTTAGCCAAACTATGACCACAGGGAGGTACTATCCAAATTATGTGTAGAATCTCTGGAAATGTATGGCTTCACCAAATTGTGTGACACCAAAAAATTCTTTGGTCAGTGTATTGCATCCCACCTGTCTTGGAGTTTGAGCTGAAAATTTATCCTAGAGGTGTGAACCCATTCCCATCATGACTTTTCCTAAGAAGACCTTGTCGTGTTTGCTAAGTTCTGTACAGAGACAACCTCATACTGTCCAAGGAGTTAGTTATTATTACACTGTGGTCATATTTATACATTTTTGTAAAAGGATTTTCTTCATATCTAAAGCTTGCTTTATGCATCTTTGTCCCTCAAATGTGCACCTGATTGCACTGTAAAGAGTCTGTTTGTCATCCATTATTCCCCTTTTAAGGATCCATGACCTAGCTGGACACAAGGGCCATCTGCAGGTGCCCAGGATGGTACTGTGCCTCATGTGAGCTGTGTGACAGAAGGTGATGCTACTGCTCTGGTGTGGCAGCAGTGAGAATGGTGGGTGGCCCGGCGTGCCGGGGGCAGGGGGGGTATATCGTTCCTGCACGCACGGGCGCTGGGGGCAGGATCGCTCCGCCGGCTCCCCTTAGGGTGGGTGGCTCGGCATCAGCCCTGATTACTGACTCCTGGGGGGACCTTGGGTCCTCCCTTAATTAGCCATGGCCTGTGGTCATTGACAGGCTCTCGGCCATTTTAATGAAACGATGTGTTCTAACAGTGACCTTGATCTAACCGGGAGGTGCCAATCACATCGAGAATGACTGTCATAACAATCATCGCCGGCACATCGGGGACCTCAGGACCAGCGCAAAGACAGGCAGCACTTATTCACAGCCTCCGCGGTTCATCCTGCAGCAGGTCAGAGGAGGTCCCTGAGCTCAGAGCAAGGGAATTCAGACTTTCCTTCCCACCATGTGCTTAGGTCCTGATCTGAGGAATTAGCTCTTCTCTGGGGTCTTAGCGAGCTTCACCCCGTAGTAACTGCACAAATGCCTCCTCTATCGCTCCTCTGCTCACACCGACTGCCCTCCAGCAGCCTCAGCTGGCTGTGCCCAAGCTCCCCTGTAGGTTTGCCCCCACCGTAGCACCCCGGGGCATCGCGCCGGGATGCCCCAGCTCTGGGGGTCCTGCGAAGAATTCCCGCTCCCTCTCCCCAAAACCCCTTCTTTGTTCTGCGCCTTCATTCCCTATTCATGTGATCACCTCGGTGCAATGCTGTCTCTCTCCTTCCCTGACTCTGCAGGAATCAGCGGTAGCTTCCCTCTCCATCTGCTGCTGCAGAAGGCTCCTGGGCTGCGCTCTGCCCTTCCCCCAGTATTTGTAGGTCTCTCTCTCCCTCCTCGCCCTCTCTCCCCCCCCCTCGCCCCCTACAAAAGTCCTCAAGAGTCAGCTGTCACTTGTTTTTATTTTCTCCTGGCTCCTGTAGCACAGTCACATCTGACTTGCCTGCGCTATTCCTCCGTGGCTGGGGGAAAACGTGGCCAACTTTTGCCTGGTGTCAGTTTAGCAGCCTGGGCCGCCTCCTCCTTCTCCTCCCTCGGGGTCGGAGGAGCCGTTGCCGCACTGTCTCCTCTCCTTTCTCATCATGGCTGGGCTGCAGCTGGCGTGACTGGTTTGAGAAAATCTGGGGCCCCCCGCAAAGCTGCTCAATTGAGTTTGCCTCCCCCTCCCTCCCCCTGCAAGGCTCGGGAGGGTCTGCGTGACTTTTCCCCCCTTCCCCCTCCCTTCGGCAGTCAGGAAGGCCAGTCCAAGCCAGAGGTGGAGGCAGGAAAGCTGGCGGTGGTGGTGGAGGGGGAACTCATGGCAACTGTGGGGAGCAGGGGTTTTCTGAGATCCCCTCACTGGTGCCTTTGGGGGCTCAGCCAGAACAAAGCACCAGTGGCTCCTCCAGCATGCCAAGGGTGAGTGGACATCGCTGGTGCTGGGCTCCACGCCCCAGCCATCCCATGGCCCTATCCCCACACTGCCCAGCCAGGGACCGCTGGGGTCCCTCAGTCCTTAATGAATTGACGCTTTCCTGCTTTCCTGCTTATCCTTTTACAATTGCCCTAGGGCATGGTTCATTTTACTCCCTCCTTTAATGAGTCAAAGGGGTCCAGTTGGAGCCTTTCCAAGTCTAAGCTTCCTGCATTTCTTTACCCTTTCTACAAGCTTAATGAATATGCCACCAAAAAGCTCATTAGATGTAACGTCAGTTCTATTCCTGGTGCTCCCTCTTGGAGGAACTGTGTCTTGTGCTGGCAGGGAGATGAACCCAATGAGAGCCACAAATAAACACCAAACTTCTCCTGTCCCTTCTATTCTGTCCTTCCCATTTTCACGCTTAAACAGGAACAAGGGAAGATCCATGGGCCCTCCTAACTTCTCCTCTCACTGTTCATTTATCCAAGACTGTCTTCCCTCTTGGCCCCTTGATCTAAAACCAGTAATCTGGACTTCTTGCTCCTTGTCACTGCCCTGGCTGCTGCTGTAGCTTTGGTATGTGGCAGGGAGGTGAGGAGCTGTGTGGAAGAAGTGGAGCCTTTAAAGAATGATGCAAACCACAGTGCTTCTGGGAAGCAATCAGCCCTCTTTATTGCAGGTGAATCAGGGCTCCATGACTGGTGAATCACTGGAGTATTTGACACGTCAGAGCAGTGGAAAATGATTCACTGAAGGTTTGATCTCTGGAGAATAGGTTTGGGGTTTTTTTTCCCTCTACCAAGGAAATTTGGGATTGCTTCAGGGTTTGTTTGGGTCCCCTCCTCCCTTCCAGGGAAACAGGCATTCACACAGACAAGCAGACAGACATAATGGAAGGCAGGGAGAAGAGAAATTTAAAGATGCAGTTAGATGGTTGGGAGTAGTTCCCTCCTGCTGCCTGTCCTTCACTGATGCTTGTCATATATATGTGAGTCTGCCTGTTGGTAGTCACCATGAAGGCAGAAGTAGCAGAAGGAAGAGGACACGGTTACCTTGCAATACACAGTATCTCCGCTAGAAAGTTGTAAAATGCATTCTACTTACATTCTGAAAGCCCCTTGAACCCTTCCAAAAGGTGTAGGAGAAAAGTTCTTCTGCTTTTCTATTTCACTTTCTACAGATGTATTTTTCAATGTAATGTTATTTTGTCAGCTGTGTTACTATCATCTGGTGAGGAGGTCTATTTTGGGAGTGAGGATTCTCAGCCCTAGGACTTGCAAAATAGAATATGGCTTTTGATGCAGCAGGAGCACTAACACCCTCATACAAAAAATCCTATTTATGTTGGAATGTGAACAAGGTATTACAGTGATTTAAAGGGTACAAAATCAGAAGTATGCCAAGATTAGTGGCCTCCTATTGGTCTTAATCTTGTTCCTTTACCATTTTCAAAGATATATTAATAGCTTCAATTTTTAATTTGAATTTTTCTTCCCTGTAAGGTATCATTAAGTTGAAAGGTGCAAATGAATGACACTGGTAAATTGGTCTGCTGAATGTCTTTGCCTAGTATCAGAAGGTCAGCTGTTTCCACATTGCTTCCCCATGTGGATATCAGTTAGATTCACAGTAGATTGGGTCCTGTACCTCCAGGGTTGTGGAGAAGGCAACAGTGGCTCTAAGTCAGTTTAAACTTTCTTGGCTTTCTCTTCCTGTTTCAGAGCTGGAACAGCTCCCCTTCACTTACTTTTCTCTCCTTTCTTTAGTGCATGTCTCAGGAGACAGCAATGCACTTTCCGGGTACGGCTCCTTGGTGGGAGTGCAGGTCACAGGGTGGGTCCCTGGTTTGCAGAATGAGGCTGCCCATCATGAGCATGTGCAGGCAGAAGTGTTGGCTAATAGTCATTCACAAAGTACCTGCTCTAAAAATGGTGCTACCTAGATACTAATAACGGTTTATTTTTGTGTTATTATTATTTTATTCTAATTAATTCTGTGAAAAGCTTCTTGCACAATTGAAATGATGAAGTAATAATGTAGAAGTTGGGAATCTCTAGAGCTAAGGGACAAAGGGAAGCAGCAATTAGTGGAGCTATCTTTAGCTCTTTGGCCCTTTGCAAGGATAACAGAGAGCTATTTAATACGGGGGTTGGGAAAGTTCTGTTTAAAAAAAAATCTAGGAGAATACTTGTGCACTGAGTTGTTTAGTTCTCCCTAACATCTATTCATTTCTGAGATAGCACTGTGGTTCTTAGTATTTTAAGATGAAACTGTCTTATATCCCTTAACCTTGTCTTCTCTGAGGCAGATAGATTTTCTACCAGGAAACCCCACAAGAGATTTGCACTACTGATATACTCACCCCATAGCTACCACCTCCATATTTGTCTAGGAGCATGCTGTGTCTGGCAGCTGGTAAGAAAATAAATAAATAAACCCCAGGAATCAAATTCCTGAGGAATCTGGTCATTTCAAGGTTCCTCTATACATTCACGGATTTTAAAGGCCAGAAGGGACAATTATATTCTGACCTCTGGTGCAACACAATCCATTGAATTTCTCCTAGTGTCACCAGCACTCAGCCATATGAAATGAGTTTGTGCTCTTTAAAATCCTCTCCTCAGCTCTAGTATCATCTCTCAAGGAATCCCTTCTTACCCATTATACTCTCATGTTCAGTACTGTGTGTGTGGATGAGGGTGTTTTCAGATCTTCCAACAGCAGCAGCCCCAGAGCAAGATTATTCTATGTTAAAGCAGCACAGTGCAATCCCTTTAACCCATGCTCACTGCTTCACCTCTGAGCCTTCACACAGCATTTCAGCCTGGGTCCCAGAGGTGGGGCAGCCTTCACAGATGTGTATCACAGATAGCTCTTCTCTGGGTACCCTCCATGGAAAGGTTTTAGGGCAATGCTTTTTTCCCCAGCAGGGAGGATGGGTGGTGTCTTTTCCAAGTGGCTGGAGAGTAGTAGCACTGCAGCTGAAGGCTGGCTGGCTGGAGCCACTCTCAATATAGCCTTGGAGGGGGAGAGTTCATGTCTTTTCCCTTTATTTCTTTCTGTGACAGCTGAGATCAAGGGCTGGCCTGCCTCTCACAGGGATAGTGGCAGCCAGTGCTAGCCCTGGTCACACATCTGTGTGGGATGGGGAGCACATTGGTTTTGGGGGACTGTGAAGCCTCCTTTGCACCTGAAGAGGACAGAGCTGAAACCCTGCAACAAAGAAAGATCAGTTTCTTAGCAGATTAAAAGGCTGGGAAGGGAATCTGTGCCGAAATCCCTGGCCTGAGTAGAGCAGGGGCAGAGCACCCCTGGCCTTTAGTCAGAGCAGCACTCCCAGCACACCTGGGCAGAAGAGATGACTGATTCCTGTAATGGACCTGAGTAACTTGTGTGTCAGAGGATTATTGCCTCCCCAGCAGGGTGGTCAAAGCCTGGCAGCTGTCTGCAGCCTGGCAGAAGCTTTGCTTGCCTTCTGTTAGCAAAAGGAGGGCTGGAACCCCAACACATTTCTGAGGTGAGCAACTGGCAGCAGCTGCTCACGGCCCCTGTGCTTGCCATGGCAGCAGCGTTGCATTTAGCTTGGTGCAGATGAGGGCTGGGTCTGGCTCCCTGTTTACTGATGTTAAACCAGTACTCTCACTTTCAGTTTTCTTATGATGAATCTCGCTTCATATATTTATCTGGAAAGTCCGAACTGATATTATCTCTGTATCCTCAAATGCTGGTGATGAAACACCGTTCTGCACAGTGAATCAGCAAGAATGACTTTTTTTGCTGTTCTTTACATCTGCCCTAAATTGTGTGGGTTTTTTTGAAAGCTGTGTAGTTAGGCATTCACCAAGAGATTTATTCCTCTACCACTCTGAGTGTGCCAGAGCTCCTGTTGCTTTACCTGACATCTTCAAACATGCATTGCCTCTGAGTTGGAGCTGAATAATCATACAGGGCTGCTCTTCCTTATTTTGGTCAGTTTATTTACTTAGCTATTTGTCCAGGGCAGATGTCGAGCTATTCTAGCTGGGCAGCAAAGCTTGAAAGCTCAGGCTGAGAAGCAAATAAAAGAACCCCAACTGTATTATTTTTTAAAAATCTCATGATCTGTTAAGCATGTCTCCCTGTCTGCCAAGGGCCTGACTGGTGCTTCTGGACTGATTGGTTGGCAGTACTGCCATTTCCAACAGTTTCCAGCCTTCCCACAGGAGCGGTGATGTGGTTTATATATTTCAGTCTTGCTCTTCACTCTGCTGCTGTCTTTAAAATGGCTGAAAGTCATGAGTGTAGGGAGTAGGTGTTTCTAAAAAATCCCTTTGTGTGGTGCTCTCTTTTCCACAGCCACGATTCACTTACCATTACAAACAATGCGATAACTTAATTCCAATGGGCTGCTTTAATGTGCAATAAAATATAAATTTAGGCAGCATGTAAAATAAGCTTTTCCTGCCATATGACAGAAACCACAACTGTCTGGCATGGACACACAAGCCAGAACCTGAAAGGAAGCAAAGCACAAAGCCAGACATGATCTTTGATCATATGTTGTTTAAAATTAACAGCACAGATCATAACCACACTTAAATAACACATCTGTCTAGGGGCTAGATAGTAACACACAATATGCTTTTTTAATTCATTATGCATTTGAATCTCTCCCAAGTAACAGGTGGTTTTCTGACAACGAAGCCTGCCAAAAAAGGCTTGAGAAAGGTCTGGCTGATGGTTATCCTGGGAGGTGAGGTAGCCTGGGTTTCTGGATAGCAGCAAGCCCTGGCTCTCTTAACTCTTTTCCTGCTGGTTCTCCATCAGTTTCTGCCATAATTAATGCCCTACCTGGCATACAGCACCTGTATTCAGGCCTTCAGAGGGGAAGTGGCATCCTGAGGCAGGGCAGCAGAGGTTTGTGATCTGTGCTCTGGGGCTGAGGACCTGTTCCACATGGGCAGAGCTGGGGGTGCCAGCCTGGCTGCTGAGCAGGTTCAAAGGGTGGACCTGGTCTGACCAAACACATGGTTTCTTTTGGGGATGGGTCCAAGCTAATGACCTTAGGGACCCTTTATGGCACCTTTTAAGGGCAATTCATCCTGGGCTGCAACCATTTCTGAGATGCCTGTGCCTACAGGATGCCTGCTTGTCTCCCAAACTGTGAGGGGCAATGACAAACTTGGATGGTAACATTTACACTGCAGGCAGAGGTCAGAGATGTGAATCCCACACACTGGTCTGGGAGAGCTCAAGCCACTCAGACTGCCTTGACATGGCCATGTGTTGCCTTTTAAACCAGCGCACATCTGAAAGGTGTGAGTGGCATGCAGACAACGGGCTGGGGTCTGTCATGGCAGGCGTGCCGTAGGCCCCTGCCATCTGCTCTTCACAGACCCCTCTGAAGCAGAGGGAAGTTGTGACTCTGCCAGGCTTGGTGTTCCACTGAATGGTGACCAGCACCCAGTCCAAGAGAGGGACATGTAAAACCTGATGCACCTTGGTTTTTCCTACAAAAGACTCTGCACAGATGATCCAGCTACAGCATGAGGTGAAGAAATGATTAACTGTATCTCATTATGCATGACAGCAACTGCTAGAGCTCATAAAATTAGCCACATCTTTTAAAAATCTAGCTGCAGTGCCTGGAGTCCAGCACATGTCCTGCTGCACAGTTCCTTGGGGCTCTGATGTAGGTTTGCTGGTGCAGAGCCTGCTGGCTCTCCAGGCTGGAAGGGAGAGTATGATGTGGCCCTACTTTTTCCCTTGCTTTTTTGAATTCCTTTTGGGTGGACTTCAGGAGATCTGTCTGTCCCTCTGGCATCTTGTGAGCTCAGAGTGGAGGGAAGAGTCCTGACCTCAGCCCTTGCAAAGTGAGATGAGCTCAGCTCCAACAGTAATTGATTTGTGTCTCTTCATATACTCCAGTTTTAACAGTCATTTGTTTTGACCTGTTCCTTGTGTAAGCAGCTGCTCTGGGAGGTAGGGGAAGGAGAGACCTAACTTCCTCCAAGGCTTGCTCATAGTAGTTCCCATTTTTGGCAAAATGAACTCAGCAGAGGGTGATGGAAAGCCTTTCCCTCTTGCTGGGAGCTCCTTGATCCTCAGATCCCCAGGGCAGAAGGAAACAGCTTCCTTTGGGTGCTTGGTACAGGCACGCCTTACTTACCAGGAGTGCTTGGTTAGACCTGCTCCAGACTGGACAGACCAGGGGACCTGAGGTTTGTAACCTGGGAATGGAACAGGAGATGTTCATCCTAGCTGCTTTCTTGCATCTAATGACATGTTAGTCCTCAGGGTCCTTCTGGGTCACTTGTCACATGCAGTTTGGGTCAAGGTCTGCCCAGAACAGATTTCCAGATCAGTGACTGCCACTGCTGAGAGAATTTTGTTTTAACAAACTTCTCAAACACAATTTTTGTGGTTGAGTCCATGGAGACACAGGTAGTTACTGGGAGCTGTGGTATGATTTGATCCCAGCTGCCCTGTCAGTCACAAGGAGGCTCTGAGAACTCCTGGCACTGAGCAGGGTGCAGATGAGCTCTGAGCTTAGGGAGTTGACACGCCTGCGTCCAGCTCTCTTTTCTTTGTGAATTTCTCCTTCTCCTCATGCATTCATCACACATGTCTGCTCTGCCCAGCGCCCAGGTAGGAATCAGCACCAGGAACACTTAACACAGAAGAGCTAGTAGGGTTCCTTGGCTAGTAAAGGGCTGTAAATGGCAGTGATTCCAGACTCTGAAGACAAGGTGTTTTGTTTGGGGGCTTTGGCTTAAGCTTTTTGCCTGCGGGGTGAGCAGAGGCCTGCAAATCCTCTGACACCTACACTTGTAGGTAGAAGAGGGCTGCAGCCATTGACACTGCCTAACCACAAAAGTAATTTTTCATGCTGCTTGCAAATTAGGGGACTTTCTAGGAACAGCACCTGTGAAAAGTGCACTCACACAAAATGGCAGTTCTTGCACACCAAACCATTGGGGATTGCCCGGGCAGCTCCCCACCCTGCTGCCGTGAAGCACCCTTGCCCCTCCTCTCCCCTGAACCCTCTGGGCAAGGGAAGGAGGGATTTCCCCCAGGTCTAACGCCTGCAGCCGCAGGAGGAAGTCGTGCCGAAGAGATGCACTGCCTCACCAGGGCGTGAGAAGGCACATGCGTTTAGAAACCCTGGTGTGGGAAGATGAAGAGCCATCTGAACGGTGAACCTGGCTGCAGGGGTGCCGGAAGGACAGGGTCGCCTCTCAGACTGGTTGGAAGCCAAGCGTTGCCATGCGTGTTTGTGAAGGGTGTGTGGCACACGCGTGGCAGGCGCTGGCAGCTTTCGCTGAGGCGCGAAGGCCCCACAGGCCAGGGACTCCCCGGGGCCGCTGCTGGCCACCAGCTCGGCATCGGCAGAGCGCAGCTGTCAGCCCTCATCCAGGGGGACTGCGCTGCGTGTTTACATGAGGAATCATATGGTAACCTCTTCTAGCTGGTGGGCAACTCGCAGGGTTACCTCATCTGCAGTGGAATTACCTCATCGGTGTGAAATGCAGCGTGGTGGAGGCAGGAGGCAGGCTGCTCTGGGGCATGGCTCCCTCAGCAGCAGGCTGTGGAGGAGTGACCGCTCAGGGAAGAAACTCGAAATCTGTTAGTTTCACAATTATGTCAATTAACAAAAATTCCTCAAATCAGCTGGGATTACTTTGCAGCATGAGTGGGTAGCCATGCATGCATCCTTTGAATCCCAAGAAGTCAGCTGTGCTGACCCGCAGTCCGCTCTTGGTGATGCTTGGCTGCCGTGTAAAGTCCTGACAGCATCACAGGGAGCAGCAACCAGGATGTTATTCTCCACCATAGGTTAAGACTAGGAGAGTGGAGCCTTTGGCATACTCTGGCTTAAGCATGTTTCTTGACCCAGATTGTCCTGCTTCGCCTGCTTAAAAGCAAACCAACCAAGTATACATGTATAAATAAAAAATTGCATGTGATGCCCAGGAATATATAATAAATTTTTGGTGCCATAGGCAGAGGAGTTTTTTAGCCCGTCAAGCTATTCACAATGTAAAGGACATACTGACCTAGAATGATCTCTTCCTTCCAATCAGCATTTACACTGTAACAGGAGGAGAGCCAGTCAGTATTTGTGCATTGGTAAGGTTAACCCTTCAGGCTACCTGTGCAGATATTTACTCTAGGATTTTGTGTACGATTCCAACCCTGGCAGGCCATTTTTATTGCTAATAAACCCTTTTCTTAATCGAGGAAGCTGTGAGCTGGAGGCCACCACTTCTGTGAAGAAACATATTTTAAATTCCTTAGAGCATGTGTGTATGCACATATATATTTATGTGTCTGTGTGTATTTTTCTTTTCTCCCAGGCTATTTATCATGTCCAGTTGGACACATTGTGTGAGCACAGCTGCTCTTATCTGGCACGGGATAGGATATTAAAGGGAAGATTAAGATTACCATTTTGCTTTATTTCATTTCTCAGAGCTTGATCTGCATAGTCAGGGCTTGTGTGTGTGTAGGAGTGCAAAATAATAGTTGTGAACAGTGTTTGCACGCGGTGTCTCCAGGCTAGGTAAGGCACATCTGGAGTTTACAGCATCCTGGAGATAGCTGATCGAATCCCAGGAGCGTGGGTTGGGCTGGGAATGGGGGGCTGGTATCCATGGTGAGGCTCCCTATCTCACAGGACCAGGTGTGTGCATGTGAAGTAAGTTCTTGGAAAGGCCATTCTCAAGGGGGAAAGAGAGAAACCGGGAGAGAGGTAATTAGGAACTACCTTGCACAACTGAACCAGCTCATTAGGGATGAGTAAGGGAAGGACAGTGCTCGGAGCAGGTGATGTGTGCAGAGGTTTCATACAGCCTGCCACTGGCCATGCTCTTTCTTTTTCCTTTTATTTTCCTTTTCCTTTCCTTTTCTTTTTCTTTTCCTCTTTCTATTTTCTCCTCTCCTCTTCCCTTTCTTTTCTCTCCTTTCTCTATTTTTCTCTCTCTCTGTGTGCATAGGGGTGGAAAATGGAGCTTCTGAAATAATTCCAGATGGGTCTGTTTGACAGCATCAGTGCTAGTTGATCTCTAAACTGAAACAAGATCCATATTTGGATCAATATAGATTCGTGTGTGGGGAAGTGTTCCCTTTTATTTCTTTGTCAACTCAATGTGGCAGAGCTGCTAAAAAACACATGCTCTGAAAGCTACTAGTTATTAAAACAAGCCCTTCTGCCTGCTCTGTGTACACTTCATCCATTTCCATACATAGACCTAGAGCGTGGCTGATCTCACACTTATGCTGTTTGACCCCCCGCACATCAAAGAACGTGGCTGTTGCACTTGTGGAAGTTTGGAGCCTCCCGAATCCCACCCTGGCTTCCCAGCATCCCTCAGAGCAACAGAAGCATGGTGCTGCCTTAAGCTCCCAGCAAAAATTGGGTGAATATGGCTCGTAATCCAAGCTTAAGTGGATTTATGGGGTGAAGAGGCAATCCTCCTTCTGTTCTGTGTTTCACAGTGCTGTTTGGAAAGAAAACTGATGCATGATTGTATTAAACCTCTGCTCCAAGCCTTAAATCATGCTGGAAAACAATGTGTCCTTGTGGGGTGCTCAGCATTGGTCCTTGCGACGCACTAGGCACCATATAATATCAAAATCTGATAAAGGATCAGACTGGGAAAGACTTCCCCTAACTAAGCTTACTGTTTAAGTAACATTCACTGGTGGCTGTCTCTTCAGCTTTTCCACTGTCTTCTGGGCAAGCAGAGTTCCATGTGCCGGGGTGGGCTTGAACCTTCTTTTTGCAGGAAGAATTTCGAACTCGAGGAATTAGGAGAGGAAGCTGCAATTCTCTCATGCAGGTGAAATTAGAGAAAGATATGACTCATTGGTAGGGCAAATTGAGCCTGCCAGCTGGGCTTCATTCAGCTGAAAAATATGCCCCTGTGGCTGCAGAGAAGCCAACCAGAACTAACCAGAGGGGTGCAAATCTTCGAGTCAAACTGCAAATTGGGAACAACAAAGCAAATCATTCAGGTAGAAGGCATGCAAAATACAATTGGTTCTCTTGCGCTTTACCTTGAATGGATTGAATCTGGCACTCGGTGTGTGAACCCACAAGCGCTTGAACGGTAGTAAGCTGGCATAAGGCTGGCTATAATTAGAAGTGATATCTGCTCAGAATTAAAGTGCCAAATGTGCCTTCAGGTGTATTCATTCTCCATCTTGCTTTTTAGTCCAGGCCTGACACATTTGGGATTCTTGCCATAGGAACTGTACCAAATGACTCACTCACAGCGGTAGCCATGTGCTGAAGACTGCATCCTACAGAATCAGTGGGCTTGGAGTTCCAACATGAAAGGCAAAACCTCAGGAGACTGACATATGGTCAGTTGGTTCAAATAAGTTCCTTCAAACTTGAAATTTGTCTAAATTTTTATCTTCTTTCTGCTATTTCTACAGTTGTGGCTTTTCTTGACCATTTCCTACCTTATTTCATTCTTCTCTGCCCTGTCATTCTTCTGTTTTCTTTTACCCTCTGTGTGCTTAGACAGTCCCCATTCTCAAATTCCTCCTTTTAACATCAGGCACCACGAGCTCTCTTGTTTATCCTTGACTCCCCAACAGCATGAGAGGTTTTATAGCCCCTCTGGAGGCTCAGCTGTAAAGACTGGAATGCTCTCTGCTAATTTCCTACTCATTCTCTCTTGGTTGCTGGTGTAATAGGGGACAGATCTGCAAAAGCACTTGGAGGCCTGAGAGGTGAGCTCCGCAGAGCCTGTCTTCTAGATATTCTGGTGCAGTCCACAGCCCAACAATACAGCTGGGCTGCCATCAACAGGATGAGAAGGGCAGGTATTTGGGCTCACCTGATGGAGCAAGTGTAGAAGGGTTAGAATAGTCTCTCCTGCCTCAAGGAGAGGCTTATTTTTCATTATGCAGAAAAAGCCAAGGATGTCAGGCTGCTATTGGTTGTACCCTGATATCATACGAAGTGGTTGGTGTTGCAGACACCCAGACCAGGGTCTTAAAAAATGTTCCTGGATCCAATACTATCAACAAAGTCCATCCAAGCTAACATTTGCTTTGCACTCCAAGTTGGCCAGCCTGATTTTGAAGTGTTAGACAAATGAAAATGTGGTTTCTTGTATTTTGTAAGTCCAGGCATCTTTTAACACCTGTTGGTCTATCAGAAACCATTTTTTGGGTTTTGTAGCATCTTGTGTTGTTGTGTTTGGCATGTCAGGAACAGAAAAGAAGACCTGCTCTTCACACAATTCCCTTCAGATCAGATTGATAATATGTATTGAATGATGTTGCTTAAGTCAATGCAAATTGATTGAGGGCCTCAGAGCATCTGGAAGATAACAGAAGAGAGGCCAATATCCTGAAGGAATATTCATGGCCATTTTTACAGTGCTGCACAACTTCTGCCCAAAGGGAAAAACTTGCAGGTCATTTTGAGAGGATGACATGCTTCGGATTGAAATTGAGAGCATGTGTAAGATAGGTAAAGATGCTCCCTGAGCACTGTTATCCCTCTTATTTCTTACAACTCCTCTAACTGCTAATAAATTATGTTAACCATCGAATTATGGTCAGTAGGGAGTCTTAAAGAAAAGATTTGGTTGTCTTAATGAGGAAAGGGGGAGGGGAGAAAAGAAGGGAGAGATTTTAACAGAGAAAATAAACATGATCAGGACACGGGGGTGTTTATTTTGCATCTGGATTGTACGCAAAAAACAGGGAACCTGAAGAGCCAAGCTGCTGCTGCTGAATTTCTGTCCATCTCCCCCATCCTGCTCAGAGTCAGAGGCAGCTCTCATAGCTGTCTTTGTGATAAAGCGTACAAGCAAATTGGACAGGGTGTCAGGCTGGCTATGAAATATGACAAATTAACAGCCGAGGCTGCTACTGCCCTGGTTACAGACACTTCATTTAGAAGTTATCATGTTACTGGATGCTTTCTGTAATTTGTGATGATACTGATTGTGATAAATTGCAAGATTCAGGTAAAAATTTCAGCCCATTCCTGAAGCTGAATATTAAGGGAAGAAACGGTTGTCAATACTGTGCCGCTTAACTTCAAGCCCCCCAAATGAGAAAAGATCTCACAATAACAATAAAATTCTCAGTCACTGAGCAATGTAATTATATTAAGCTAATTACATTACAATTAGCAAATCTTTAATTTCTTTTTAATGCACTGATTAAACTTTATGTGGTAATCATAAAGCTTTCTGAATGGCAATCTTTTTGTGGAAGCATTGACACCAGCCAGGGGTCACTGCTGATGTTAGAGTATTTCCTGAAGTAATAAATAACTGCATTTTTATCTAGCTTGGAAAAGTTTCCATACAAATATTTCGGGCACATAATTTATTCCCGTCCTTCCCTTTACCTTGATGGCTGATAATGGAAAAATGAATGCTCCGCATTCCAGTCCACTTTGTTGGTCCCGTGCATTTTCATTGGATTGTTTGTTTGTTTGTTTTTTAAAGCTGGCAGCTGTCTCAAAAGACCCAAAGAAGTCTTTATCAGGTGGTTCTCGAGTGGTTTATCAGAGATTCCTCCTCATTTCAGTAAGACTCCCTGTGAGAAAAGGCTGGGGAGTATGCTTCCTTGTAAAGTCTTCGTCCCAGTTGTAGCACCATCTTTCACCAGACAAAGAAGGGAAATTAGGCATGATAAACCTAACTGGAATGAAATTAGGGACCCTTGTGTTAAGCTCCCTGAAAGTCATGTTCAGATCCCATCTGGTTTTACAAGCACTGGGACCATGCAAGTCCTTCAGACTTTGCCATTAAAGTTCCTAGGGCATCTAATGCCATTTTGGAGCATGCCTAACCAGTGCTTCTGCCTTGACCAGGCTGTGCAGCAGGGTACTTATCTGACATTTAAGTCGGATTAGAAACCGTGAACAGTGCGTTCATCCACTTATCTTGTTGCAGGGCTCAGTCTCACAAGGGCACTTTGTATCTGCCTGCTGTGCTCTGCCAGATCTGATCCTTCTTTGGCCATTAGGCCAAAGGTTTTTTCTTTCTTAAAATGTTTTGTCTATTTTATCTAACAAATATATATATATATTTCCTATGAAGCATGACTGCTTTGTAAAGAAGAGCAGGGAAGAGTGGTTTTTCCACGTTGAATGCCTTTCTGACAGAGGGACTGAGAGCTCTCCACACACAGAAGCAAATCTTGTCAGGCAGAAGAGAGGACAAAGCACTTTGGGTGGGACTATTCAATTGGTGCAAAAGGTGGAGGATTTCAGTGATATGGGTTGTTTTTCTGAGCACCCTCTGTGACACTGCTCAGTTCTGCAGGAAAGAGACATCCTTCTGAAAGAGGCATCCAAAATAAGAAAATACACAGAGTAAAATAACTTAGCTCTGGAGAGGAGAGGGATTTCAGCTGTACTCCTATCCCACATCCTCAGGGTTTTCCTAGAGGGAACCTATGATGGCTCCTTGTTCAGTCCAACACTTTTAAAGTGAAGGCATGGAGCTCTGTGGATCAGGGCCAAATGCTGCTATCTCAAAAATTCTATGCCCCAGCTGCATATTTTCCCTGTCTTCTGGAGGAGGTGAGGGTGAAGGGGGTACAGAAACCAGGTCGTCGCCAAGCCCTGCCTGTCCTGAACAGCGGATTCCTGGCCAAATGGGAACCAGGCACCATGCAGAGAGGGTACCATCTCATCCCTAAGGAGAAAACTGGGCTTTTTGCCCTGTGTCAGCATCACTGATGTAAAGCACCTACCCAGCTTCTGGGATGTGAGCTATTATCTCTGCAGGGCTCTCTGCTTCTCAGAGTAGATGTATCTGCTTCCCTGCTGTTAGCTCCAGGATCTCTCGTATGGCAAGCACCAAGGCACATACAGAGACACGTGTTGTAGCTTGGTTTTTTTGGATCTGGTCCTTGATGCTTAGGGACCAGATGTAATTTGTTCATGCACCTTGAGCTCTGCAGGTGACTCAGGAGCGTGGGACTGGCCTCTACCTACGTTCAGCATCAGTGATAGGCAGCCATTCCCTGCAGACAAATTGACGTGTCACTGCCACTAAATACACCAAAAGGAAATGGCTGAACTGGTGGAGCTGAAAACAGCATACTTAAAACTGTGGACATTTGGGGCTGATTTTCAAGCTTAAAATTTTGCAAAATTGCTCTGTCAGCTCTGAATAATTATTAAAAAATAATAATTGAAAAGTGTGTTATTTTATGTCTTACAAGTAAACAAGAGCAATGGCTCAGCACTGTGTATGGAGTAGCCTGCAGTCCTTATTTTTGTTTGTGTGGGACCTTGAGCAACTGCTGTGTTTATTTTTTCCTGATAATCTCTCTAATAGCATGGAAAAAGAAGGCACAGGCTGTGCCTTCTTTTTTTTTTTTTTTTTTTTTTTTTT
>NW_008236767.1:7678160-7696229 GCF_000691975.1 Corvus brachyrhynchos
TTTGAGAATTGAAATAATTCATGTTTCTCCTCTGTGGAATGGATTTCCCAGCCATAATACTGCACGTTGAGTGTATCTGGAAAGGATGCTGCCTTGTTCGATGAACTGAATTGTGCACACAGTTGGAGGCTCTGACAGTGCCAGCATCAGTGAATGCAAGTTGCATAAAAAAGAGGCAGCATCATTCATGACACTAATGAACAGTCCTTCCTCGTCCATCAGAGAAATCTTTCCCAGGGATAACGATTCTCCTAGCATTTTCTTAGCCATAAAAGAAGAGATTGTGTTGGGTCTTTGGTTCTGTAGGAAACTATCAGGAGGATTCTTAGGCTGGGAACAGAAATCAATGTTTCTGTGATACTGTATTGGCTAAATGCTTAGACCAGAGAAAAAAGATTTTGTTTTGACTGCACAGTGAACTTCTTGTTTTGCTTTGCTGCTACAAGATTGTGAAAATAGTGTGAAATTTAAGGGGACATATTTGATTCCAAGCAAGTCTGCCAGAAAGTTCTAGTCATTTATTGCAGCGTGATGTAGCTGGTTCACTCATGTAGTCCTACAGCTTTAAGTAACTGTAACTTCATTGATTTCAGAGGAATCTCGGGAGTAAAAGGGGAAAATTGGTGTGACACAACAGTGATTCAGCTTTAATGTATTTCCTCGTTCTTCCACAGGTATTTATTATCCTTTAAGAGACATCCACTTTAAATCTTTCTTATTACTTGAAAAACAGTCTCCTAGGATATGAACAAAACCAATAGCAGAAGGGTCTCTGGGGACCTAATCTACAAAATGACAATTAGACAAGATCTAAAACTCAGGGCTTGAGCGTAACAGCGATTGAGGGTATTATAATTTCTTTAAACTATTGAAGAAAAACTTAAAGTAGAGATCCATTTTGTCAGAAAAACATGGTTTGTCTTGCACAGCTTTATGAGAGTTGTTGAATAAATATGGCTTGTACCTGGTTATTCATCAGCATGTATTACATCAGTCCTAGGAGTCCTGTCAGAGAAAACCTTCTACTGTAAACTAAACCTCCACCCACAATTCCGGCTATTTTTTTCTTTCAATCTGCCCTTAAATATTTTGCACCTTGCTCCCTGCCTTTCTGTGCAAACCAAACTAATACTTAATAGGCTTTTCCATACACTCTGTAATGCTCTTAATTTTCCAGTGCTTTATGAGTGACTCCAGTGCTGTGAAGTTAGATCCCAATCCATGTTGTTTTGTGGGTGATCATACCAGTTTTAATGGCCTGTGTGTTTGTTTTGTGTTTTAAATGCATGTGCAATGCCTTTGGGGGAAAGAAACTCATACAGATAGCTCAGTCTAGGAGATTGTGTTCATGTTCATGATGGCGACCATAATGATTTGGATTATAGCAGAAAAAGAGTTTTCAGCTTGCCTTCTGGTTAGAGAGGAAAAATCGAACCTTATACCATTGACCACATTTAGGTACCCCTTATCTGGTTTTCTCCACTTCCCCAAGACATGCTAGCATCTGACAAAGCTGCTTCTATACTTTATCCATCTGGCAGAGGTGGATTTAAATTTGAAAAAAATCTGCATCATGACTGAACAGTTTGATACGAGCCATTTTTAAAAAGTGTATTTTGGGACTCACTACAATTAGGTTACAGGCTGCTTTTTTTTAAAGTAAATTTGTCACATACTATGCATTCATATCAGGCATGAGGATTTTGTCACTGGAGGAAATCACTTTAAAGGACCAGACCAAATCCCTCACATTGGTGAAGTATCTGCAATTCCTGATCTTCCTCGCATGACTGATTTCTGCAGAAGTGACGCTTTTGTGATCCATGCATTAGCAATAACCAGCTACAGCTACAGTAATTAAACTGTTTAAATCTACCATCCTATATAGATCCACTTTGATTGCTTGGTTTCTTATTGTTCTTGTTACTGGACTTCAGAAATTAACACTTTGGTAGGTGCTGGAAAAGCTAGCTTTCCCCTCTTCCTGCTGTAAAATGAACCTCATTAGAAAACCAGCCATTTTTTGGTATTGAGTTTGCATTAATACAGTAATGGTATTTATACTTTCAATCACTGCATATTGCAAAGTGTGATGCCAATTCAAGCAGAGTTGTTATTTTGTACTATTTTGTCAGGAAGTTTTCGTTAGTTCATTGGGTTTAACAGAATTTGAGAGCTTCTTTGAGAAAAAAAGCATGAAGCATCTTATGGTGGGTAATATACACTGGTAGACTGGCTGGTTGTTCCAAGCTGTGCCTTCATTGTCTGGCCAGTAAAGGCAGTTGCTTCTTCTGGAAGAATATGGACTCACGACATAGGACATTTCTGTTGCAGCCAGCACTCAAGATTTTGTCGGACAGATCTGTCCTGTCAGAAGCCAAATTGAAAATTGTTGTACTCCTTTACAGGTGGTGCAGATTTGCAGATCATCTTCACCTCTAGAGGAGAAATGAAGTGCTCAGTCTCCAATATGTTTGTTTACAAAAGATACAGGTCTTATCTTTCTGAGTCGTTCGCAGGAACGTGAAAGCTTAAAACTCACTTTTTTTCTTTGTTCCCAAACCCTGAGCTTTTCACCTGGGAAACCCTTCTAGGTCAAAGCTCCTCCTCTGAGACCATATGACCTTTAAAGGTGGGCTTGAACCTTTTTTATGCAGCTGCTCTGCAATACAAATGAACCTCAAAGCTTTAGCAGCCAGACAAAGAAGAGGTCTTTAACCCACACAGTCTCTGTAAGGGGGGTCATTTATGCTTAAATGACCCCTAATGGGCAAGTGATGAGTACTGTTCAGCACAACAATATTAATGGGCAGGCAGGAGCACAGAGCAAGGGGGAAGATGGATGTTTGCATGATTCCATACCTTACAAAGCAAAAAGGGGTGGGCAAACTTACCTATTCCTTTCCCAAAGGACAGCCAACAGCATCTGAGTATTTCAAAAGCAATGCTGCTTTTGTCGATTTATTTCAATGAAATGAAAAGATTTCTAAATTCACATTTAATTAGATAAGTTTAGATTTATTTGGATTGTATAGTTCGGCTGATATGAAGGTGAGGAGAAGTAGAAAATTTACTTTATTTCCAATGATCTGATGTCCATTTCCATGGAAACAGAAATGGAAGCAGGAACCAAACATAAGCAGTCACAGCCCTGGTTAATTGCCCATGGCTGCTTTCTGTTTCCACTTCTATAGTGCTGAACTCTATGTTTCCTACTGACCCCGTTACTACAAAACAATGTGTGTGAGAGGGACTGATGAGGGAAGACTGGGCACAAGAAAGGTGATTTTTCCCCACAAGAGGGGAAAAATCTGAGAGGCAGATGCAGGCTCTCCAGGCTGACCAGCAAAGAAATCTCCTTCACAATTTGTTTTACTTGACTAGGAAAAAAAAAGAGGAGTAACATCAGCAAAACTAATTTTAATTAAGTTATTGCTATGAACTTGGTGATGTAACAACACTTAATGACAACCAATGTAAATCTGGAGTTGCTCCACAGAAGTTGATGGCAGTCTAACAGGAATCAAGAACAGACACTTCCTTTAGTGAAAAAAGCAAAAAATATTAATGGAGAGCAAAAAAAAAAAAGAATAGAAAGTGTTTCTGTGGCTGCTGGGGCAGTGACCAAACTAGTATAAGGAGTCAGATTTTCTCAATTTGGCAAGCTCTGATACGTGTATGATGCAACAGACTTCTGCAGGTAGGCCACCTTATTCAAAGATAAAATAAAAATTGCGTATGGAAAACAAACTACAAGCAAATATATTTCTAGGCTGAAGAACTGTTTTATTGGTTCATTAAAGTAATTGAACACCTCTGCACTCTCAAATTTGGCCTAAAACCAGGAGCAGAAAAGAACATTAAAAACAATACTCCCTGTTCTTGTTGTTTCCAAAACCAGATTCTCCGGCAGGAAGAAATGATCCCCAGAGGTTCAGCTTCATGGAAACCCAACCAGATCTTAAGCCTTTTTAGGTTTACTCATCTCTTGTAATCATGCTGGCATCTGTCCTGTAACAAATTTCTTGCTGATATAGAACAGCTCGTTCTAACCTAACTGAGCTATAAACTAACCAAAGACTGCTGTTTGGAAGGGTTTAAAGAGGATTGTGTCAAAAAAGACATTTGGTGGGGTTTTTTTCTCAAAGGTTTTGTGGGCAAAATACTGAAAATAATCTAGCATGCATTTCAGTATGGAAAATAAAGGTGGAAACATGAGGGGGGGGAAAAAAAAAGACATAAGGTCCTTCGGCTTTGAGACAAGGTAGACTCAAAGCACAGCAGCTGCTTCTCCCAGTCTCACATCCCACCACTATTCAGTGACAGTCTGCAACACTCCATGATGGCCACGTGAGCACTCCTTGTGCTGTTCTCCCTTTCTGCAATGCCCTTCTGCGTAGACACCACCTTCCTTTGCATGTTAAACTTTGATCTGCTAACTTTTCCCACCAAATCAGCAGTTAAGTATTGGAACAAACTTCCCAGGGATGCGATGGAATCTCTGGAAGTGTTCAAGAAATGACTGGACGTGCTATAGTTTAGTTGAAGTGATGGTGTTTGGTCAAAGGTTAGACTCTATGATCTTGGAGGTCTTTTCCAACCTTAATGATTTTATGATTCCATGAGAATACCCCAACAGCAAGCATCAAGCATCAGAAGAACAACTGTCAGAGAAGTACAAACTTTTACAAACACTATCAGGATGCACTGTGGTATTGAAATGCACTGGAATTTTCTTCCTCAAATAAATCTTCCCCTCCATTTTAACACTGCCTGGGATATCATGGAAAGGGGGTGGTGATTTTAAACTGGGCAATTTGTTCATAGCTTTTGGAAGAGCTTTCCTGATTGTCTGAATGTCTATCGCTTGATAGATTGAGCGAGAATTGTTTCAGGTGTGTAGAGTCAGAAGATCAGGTGAAAGTGGTGAGGGATGTCTGACTGCAGCTGGAGTGTGGACAGGACAGATGGCTGTCGAGGAAGGAGGTGGAAACCTGGGGAATTCTAATGATGAGAAGCTCTGGGCTGCAGAAAAGCTAAGGTTCCTGGGAGGTTTAGCAATCAGCCTCCATGCAGCCAGTGCAGGACATTCTCACACATACAAGTGCATTTTAAGGTATGGCATAGCCCTACAATCTGTGTCACATGTGCGAATTTAAAAGTTGGGGCAAAAATGTCCACTCCAAAGCAGTGCATGTATTTTGAAATCACACTGAGTAGACTCTGACAGAGGAAGAGAAAAGAACACTGGTTTTGCTGTTCCATTGTTTCCCAAATCTCCAGCTTCAAATCATTAATTAGCTCTGACTAAAAGTCTGTATTTATAGAAAAGAAAATCATATTGAAAGACATAGATCTCTGTGAGCCAGCAATCTCAATCTCCATTTTCTTGCACCTTTTATTGCCATGCTGACTCGGTGGTGGTTTATCACCTTTTTGCACAAATGTAAAAGGCTGTTCAGGGCATAAGATAAGGGAAAGTCAGGCTTAGTAAATAACTGTGTTCTGTGCTAAACTTTGCAGCAGAGAAATCAGTTGCATATGGTTTCTGCAGATTTTGACTACCCACATACTAGTGGTGACCCTAAGTAGGGCTCAGTAAAGATGGGCTCTGAACAAGTTATGGCAGTCACATTCCCATCAAGGCTGAAATGGAGATACGGATTGTGCTCTGTGCAGCACATGCTCCCTGCATCTGACACTTTGTCAGATAGAGTCAACCTTTTTTTTGCCTATGTCTTTGCTCAGTAGACACATTCACAGATCAGCACTCCAAAGCAAAGGCAAGGGATGCCTTCACTGCAGTCAGACGTCTGTTGCACTTCAAGTGTCAAGCCCCATGGTTGTAGCTTTGGGGTTGTATTATGTGTAGAACAGATCAGGCTGCACTGCCTGTGCAGTCCTTCCTTACATTTGGTATGGCTATTGCAGATGACAATCAGCTTAGTCATAATCACTGCTTCACCCTCACATGCTCGCATGTTGATAAAGACGCAAATTCTGAGATGTTTTATTAAAAAAGAAAAAGGGACTACCAAACATTAGAGCTTTCCATGGGAAATTGTATGTCGCATCTGTTATCTGATGAGGAAAGCCCAGCGAGGTCTGTAATCTGATTGAGTTCCTGTGAATGGCACACACAAACCCCCCCCCAAACATGTATGGAGGTTTCTTGTGTGTGGGAAGATACAACCTAGAGATTTACTTGACTTCATACATACTCATCAGATATTAGAGTCCTAAAATACCTTGTGTCTTAGTGGCCAAGCAGTTAAGATCTTTTTGAACTTTAGACTGTAATACTCAAACAAAAAGTAAGAGGCCATATTGAATGAGTCTGGTTTTTTCACTTTTTCATAGTAGATACTTCAGCTTTGTTCTGTCATATTAAAGGACAGGAAGACTTCCAGAGCAGCAGAGCTCCCAAAACAGAGAGTGACTTGATTTCAAAGTGAAGAGCAGGTAGCTGCCAGTACAAGAGCCTGCAGGTTAATTGGGTATCCTGACCCAGACAAAACTCAAAAGAGAGAGCAGTACAATTCTTTCATTTTGTACATGAAAAATTGCTGTTTGTGTTGCACAGAGTTCAGTTTAATCAGCCCTGTGAGCCACTGTCGTATCATGAAGTGGATCACCCCTTCCCAGGAAGGAGGAGGAGAACTATAGAGGAGACCCAGGAGAATTAAAAGATGGTAACTTTAAAAAAAAATGTGAAGTTAGTGATTTTGAAAGGCACCAGATTAGCAGCACAGGAAATGGCCTCCTTTATTTAATCATACCTAAGTGCTTTGAGATAGATTCTTACTCCTTTTATCTTGATGAGTAGCACATCTCCACGATGGGCACAGCATCTGCTGGGGCAGCTGTGCAGGAGAGATAGGGGTCAAGCCTTAGGTAAAGCCATGCAGGCCTGTCAGCAGCAGGAAGCGGATAAGCGCAGCGTTGTTCCTCTGCCACTGTTTCCCCTATCTACACATCTCGAGGTCAGCCTAGGGAAAAAAAACTGCAAAGGAATAAAGGTGTTTTATGTGGTGTGCTGTAGCAGATTTGCAGATGAAGAGCTAAAATAAACTGAGACTTAGTGCTAACTAAACACTTTGAGATGAACACTGATGGGTCTTCCTTTGGACTAGGCAGTTTCAGAGGACTGTGAAAAATAGATATATGAGGTGCCATAAATATGGCCCATGCTGTACCCTATGCACCTGCTATCTGTGTAGCCGTCTTGTGGACAGTTTGAGACCAAGTGCCTACCTGATATTTGAATCTCAGCATCCTTTGGAGGACATACTCCAGCCATGCCCAGAGATGTGCCTACAGACTTGTAGTCTGAAGATATGGTGGGAACTCAAGCTGACACTCAAAATCACTCAGTAGGATCACTGGGATCTGCAGTCAGAGCCTGTAATTTTGGGCATATTTCTGGTAGAGTTAGGTGGTACTGACACACTCTAAGTGAGATCATTAGCATTTGATTCTGTATCAGAAACCACTGTTAATACACAGAGAACAGCTCAGAAGTGGTGCCAGAGTGAAGGTCAGAATGGTGTCACCACTGTGACGCCCAGACTGAAAGAAACTTAGATGGGTGTTGGACAGCTGGAAATTACCTGCATTCCTCAATCCCTCGGAGCTTAGTTCAGGGACAGTGCGCATCTCTTGATTCCACTGGAGTAAAGATGTTTTCCATTAATAGAGTGGTTTGGGTTGTTTTTTCTATTTTGTTTTCCACAGCTGGGTGAGCATAAGAAAAGAGGAAATAACACTGGGGGATAATAAGTGAGCTGGAGTCCTAGGCTTGCTTTACCATGTCAGGTATATAGGAACACATTTCGATGTAGAGTAATAATCCTTTATCTCCCAGGAGTGGTTAGTGGTTCTTACCTACAC
This sequence comes from Corvus brachyrhynchos, assembly GCF_000691975.1. NCBI lineage: Eukaryota > Metazoa > Chordata > Aves > Passeriformes > Corvidae > Corvus > Corvus brachyrhynchos. The sequence continues at coordinate 7,686,051 of NW_008236767.1, forward strand.
ATTTTCTTCAAAGGATCTTGCTAATGGATTTGCTTTTGGCAGAAGATGCTCTGCATTTGGAAATGCATTCATTTGTTCCTTCCCTCTTTCCACCTTGCCTTGTCAGTGTCCCTGTGAGCCGCCTCCAGCCCCGGTTCCTGGAGCAGGTCAGAACTTGTCCCTCTCACCTCTCCTCTCACCTCTCCTCCCCCAAGAAGCTTGAGGAGCAGCTGTAAGCATGCTGTTTCAGGTCTGTAGGAGAGTGGATCTCACTTACTGTGTCTATACTCAAGTGTGGATTTTACAAAACAGCAGCAGCTCTGGGCTGTATGTCTCTGTGTAGTTAGTCAAGAATAAAGAAAGGGTAGGTGTTTGTGGTTCTTGCTTAGTTTCTTCACCTTTGATGACTATTGGTGGCATTGAAACAAAAACTGGAGATTGTTCCATCTGCTGTTTGTACCAGGTGCCAGATTTGTCAATTCTTGACTGAGAGACAAGAAAAAAAAGAAAGAGCAGAGTAGATTGGAGGCAGGTCAAACAACTGTATGAAAAAAACCCTGCTATTTGGCCCTCTCATAAACAAAAATATCTTTATAAAATTCCCAGCAGTGGCAAGTACCCATCTAAGAATGCATGGCATTCAGATCACATAAATATGCACATCTCTCTGCATCCTATTAGCTGTTGCTAATTCTTTCTCAGCCTATGGGGCTAATGACTAACTCCAGATCAGTAAAATCTTAGTTCCTTGTTGGCATATTTCCTTTATTACAAGTGCTACTATTCCTGTGGGTATCAAAATTATTCCAACACCCTATTATTAGATCTCATGCCAGCCTAATATATGTGAATTTGCCTTATGGATTTAGTCTGCAGCCTCATTAGCTCTGAGTCAAGTCAGTCTTTTCTCAGATAAGACATTGGATAGACAGGAAACTCTTGGTGCCACATCTTGTTGCAGAACTGGTTTGGTGGCTTGAACATAAAAGTACATGGGAAAGCTTTTCCTTGATATGGACTTTAATCACAGCTGCATCACTAACATTTTGCCACTAATTTTTTATGACTTTTTTAGTCAGAGAAGTTTGGCCCAGGAACTATGTTATGAAGTTAGATACAGATTTCCTGGAGGTGGGAGATGGAGAAGTGGCCTGAAGAGCATTCCGATCTCAAACCTCAGCAGGATGACTCTTCACAGAGTCGTGACTGATTTATATTATGAGACACCATCTCCATGAAGGCTTCACAATCAGACCTGGATACACCTACTGGGAGAATCCAAATGGTCCTTCATCTCCAAGAGCCTGAAAAAAATGCAGAATCCTCCTGAAGAGGTAATCCATAAGTAGTAAATGCAAACTTTTATATATTGTGGCAACAGTGGGAAGGCTCCAGAACAGATTTGCTGGCTTCCAAGAATAAGATCTTCTGCTCCAAGGATGCTCAGGTCCAGGATTTTTATTGGATTGTTTTTCTCCTTCTGAGCCCTGTATTGTGCCTTTCCAGTAGCTCCCCTGATTCCCAGGGTAATCCGAAAGATCAAAAAGAGACAAAGACATGATCATTCTCCAGCTCTGTACTGGCCAAGACAGTTTTGGCTGACAGACTTAGTACAGATGGTCATCAGCCTCTGATCCAGCTCCTGGACTGCCAGGACCTGTTCTCCCAGTCCTGCAGCCAGATACTCTGTGCAGACCTACAGTCACTGCACCTGAGGACACTGCTGTTGCTTGGCTGAGTAGCACTTGGAGACACAGATCCTACATCTGTAGGGATCCTGACACAGTGTGGAAAAACATGGGAGGACATATATTTGTCAAAGTGGAGAAAGTTCTCTTTATAGGCAGTACAAAATTGACTGATATGACCTTGCTACCAAAGGTATTTCTCTCTATTTAAAACAATCTGCCTTTGTTCATCTTGGTTTGAACTGATTTGCATATTCCACCTGCTTTTTAAATTATTCTCGGTCTTTTCTGACTGCTCTTGCCCAGTGGCTGGAGACAACATTTTGGCTTTGCATCCGGAATTAATGTTAAACATTTTGGCTTTGCATCCAGAATTAGTGTTCCCAGGACTTCTAAAATATCTCCTGGAATATTTCTTATGTCACTTGTTTGTTCCTTCACTTTGAATTTCATCTTTCTAGCAGCTATCATCTAAACCACAAAGCTGATCTCAACTCTCTCTTCTAGACTTTGTCTGTAAACTTTTATCATGTAAACTATTCATAAAGTCAGGTGCGACACCAGCAGAAAAGACATCTATAAAAGAATGACAGCATCACACTGGTGTCGGGTGACTGGTGACATTCTTTCTTGCAAGACTAACTCAACTTTGCCTTCTTTAGAAATGAACCTAAATCCAAGGTTTGGCCAGAAAACTATTAACTGCCACTCCCAAACACAACTTTTTTGACTTCAGTCTGTTTGACTGAAGCTGAAGCAGAACCTGGTTATTTTGGTGCTCTGTCCAACATTTTGGCGACTCCTGTATTATTTGCTATTTTAGTATAAATGGTGCACTTTTAGAAGCCTGCTAAGATTGTGTCTGATTTCTGCACTCTGTATGCTAGGAACACTCACAAATCTGGAGTTTCATTTCATTCAGTTAGAATGACTACATTTTCCTAGTGCTTACAGAAGACCTGAAACAGCTTCTGAGAATATTATTTCTTCATTTTTACTCAACCATATTTAAAAAGATCCAGGCCTTATGCCAGAATAGAAATTACACTGAGTTGTAAAAAAACCACTTAAGAATTGTGAATCAATTAGCCTCTGCACTTTTGCCTCTTTGATTTCTGTGGAGCCACACCAGAATCAACCCAGTTGGAGGTTTTGGCCCTGACTAAGTCTTCAGACTGACACTTAGTTTTTACACCACTGTTTCATAGGAAAAACCATTTCAATTCATTCACTTTGGTTTATGTTTGCAATTTTCTTGCTCTTTACTCTGCAAAATTTGGCTTAGTATATTAAGAATTATGTCACCAAGCAGGAGCCCAGGCTTTGGCTGATGCTTTTGTAAAAACGGTTTCTGCTCTGGTTTCATTAATGGGAGTTGCTGAATAGCTAGTTTGGGTTGCCAGCCGTGCTCTGTCAGCTGCTAATAAAGGTGAATTTCATGAAGGGTATGAGGGTTTTTTCTGCCAATGGGACCCACTTTGCTTGGTATGAATGAAACCCTTTTGTTCACCAACAGGATTTCCATTGAATCATTTTCCCGTTGAATGCTAAATATCGGAATGGGTGAAATTTGGAAATGGAGTGGGTGAATCTTTTCATTTATTGCGAATGAGCCATTACTCATCTGGTGTAATTTGTGAGTGCTCCCAAACAGTAGGAGCAGTCACTTAAGATTGGCCTCATTGCAGTGTTTAAAATAGTACAATGTAAAACAATACGTGATAGATCTGCCTGTGCCACAGCAGTGAAATCTTCCCCAGACCCCCATTTCCAGAGGGGGAACCGCACGGCATCCACAGAGCTGGGCTGGGCTGTCAACTGAGCTCCAGTTCTTGAATAAAGATGGCAGAATCTCACAAAGAGGGAAGTGGGGAGGAGGTCTGGGTGATTTTATTGAACATTATGACACGTAAGTGCTGGAATACCAAAGAGCTTGTTACAGCATAGAAAATCCCCTCTGCTAGCAACTCCATTTGCACTCCAGCACTATTCCATTGCAGGGCCGATAAAGCAGATTGCTAACAAAAAGGTTATTCAGAGGGTTTCTTTCAATAAACCCAAAGGTAACAAGTATCCACTGAGCAGATGTCATGAGACTGAGCTGCACTCTGGAAAACTGCCGCGATATTTAAAAATAACGCTTTCTTATTAACCTAAGTACAATACTAAAAGTCTTTTAAAATAAAACTTTCCAGATGGCACCTGCATCAGAGATGCTAATAGGATGAATGCCAGTAAGCCCACTAATACTGGAAATGCTCTTAAGAAACAACTACAACTGATTGTACTGGCACAAACAAATAAAAATCTAATTTATGTATTCCTGCAGCTGCATCTCCAGCCAAAGCAGAAGCAGGAGTCAGGACCAATTCACAACTGACTAATGTGGCCCCATTCATTGCAAATTTCTAGCATTTAAGTGTAATTAAGATTTATTGTTTGCTAACTTGCAGGTCAGAAGAGGCACTGCAATATGGATAACTTTTTGTCGACTAGTGAAATGCTTGTTAGGAGGAATTGTCAATCCTTCCAAGAAGAACATGACAGAAATAAATAACAGAGTTATTCTCATTTCATCTGACTGTTGTAATCCCAGCAGGATCAGAAAGGGCTGAATGTAGTGGGCAGTAGGGAAATGGACTGCCCATGGTTGTATAGAGTACAGGTAGCTGAGTCCATGGCAGCACAGGATATGGTAGGCACCCTGCAAATGCTGGTTGGTCTTGCTCCAAGCCAGGCTTACCTCCCATAATGAGTTCTATGCCCTTGCTTTTCTGGCCCTTGTTGCCTTATAGACGGATGCAGGAGACACTGCAGAGTTCCTTTCATCTCTTGCTAGTGTGGCCAGGTAAGCAGGGGAAGTGATCCACCAGCGTTTGACACCCTAGAAAGGAGGTGAAAAGGGGATCAGATAGTACTACAGCTTGGCTCCAAAGATGATAAGATCATGCAGAAGAATGTGAGTTAGACCCTCACTGGTTTTTGACTTGTATCATCAGCAGGTTTAGTTCGTTCATTACCACTCAGTTGGCAAGACTATGTCCTAGGTGGTGACTGGGACCTAAACACAGCTGGGGCCAGAATGGAACAGTGAGGGTTAATCTCTTCAGGATTTGCAAGGGCCTTTGATTAGTACAGATAGCATAAGTTGAAGCTTAAAGTCTGGTTGATGAGAAATAGCCACGGAGTATGAAAAATCACATTCTCATTCTTAGAACAACATTTTATGTTTCTGTGTTCCTTTCAACTAAGAATTTTCAAGCACTTTTTTGCATTAATAGCTTGAACTTTTTGACACAACTGTGAATTACCTGCATGTGACTGTCACCACTTGACAGAGAGGTAAATGGAGGCACAGAAGATGCTGGACTGAATTCCCTTTTTTTATGTGCATCTTAAGCAGTTATTATTATCTGTTCAAAGAGGAGACAAATGTTATCATGTTGCTTTTTCAGACTGTCCAGCACTTGGAGATGTGGAGGGATGGAGATGTAATGAAGGAGTTTCGGTGCAAGGAATGAAGCTGGTTTGCCTCAGGTATCACCGGAACAGCAGAGTAAAGCTGCAAGCAAAGCTTAGCTTCCCTTTGCTTCTGCTGCCAAGCTTGATCACTAGGGTAAGACTGACTTGAGTCTTTTGTAGTCATTTACATCCCTGAAAAGCCAAGAAAACTCTACCAAATCAGTGTTTGTATACCTCCACTCTCTTAATTCTACTCATTCTTTCTTTCACCTGAGTCCAAACTGCTGAGGAGGGACACAGGACAGGGATAAGGAAAGCTGTGCGGATCCACTTAATTTACCCAGCAGTGCCAGCACTGTTAACAAAACTGGCTGTCATACATCCTGGCATCAAAGGATGGAGCAGGAACATATCTGAATGTAATCACTTTGAGTAACTTCAGCAAATAATGAAGGGCTGACTAATACCAGGAGCCTCTTCTACAGCTCATTTACTGTGTGAGCTGGTTCTGAGACACGCTCAGCAGACGAAAATGCACATCAAATGTTTTGATCTATGGAAGAACATTTTTCCTAATATTTTTTCAAAGATTTTTTTCCGCAACTTTGTAATGTGACTCTGAAGACAGTGATGCCATATTTTTAAAGGAGACACTCTGTGTATGTTTTTTAAGACCTTTTTCGAAGGGGGACAAAGGGTTGCATATTTTTTAACTCCAAAACCCAGATGTTCTTTAACAGAGAAAAATAGAATAACATACATTAATAGCTTGGAAAACAATGGCAATATTTAATTAACCTTTAGAAATGGCTAATCTGTGAATCTGCACGTGTCAGCTCATCTTTAGAACAGAGTGACTGTGTGTGCCTTTGCCAAAATCAACATGCTTGTTCGGTGGATTTCTTCCACTGGGGATTCACATGAAGAACAAAAAAAGGAAAAAAAAGAAAGAAAAAATAAATTTTTTTTCAGTTGTTTGACTTGAAGCATTCATGTGATCCAGATGACCTCGTCAGGGTTGATGTAGCCTGGTGTGCCACAGATCCAAGATCTGCATGTTCAAGGCTTGGCTCTTAGCTGTTAGTCGTTGGACCAGACAGTCTGCAGGTCTTGTGGGACCATTAAAAGCTTTAGTTTAGCAGTGGGACTGTTACCTCTTCATCACTGACTTTCTCTCTCTCTCTCTCTCCCCCTCTTTAGCTTGGCTGCTATCAACGCTTCTCTTCAGCAGATCCTCTACCTGCCAAATCCTCTCCTTTTTACATCCTTTAAGTAGGAATACAGACCACGGGAGAAAAAAAAGGGGTCCTTGAACTTCTGGCTCCTTTCAGAGCCCCCCATTTCCCATTTCCCATCTGACAGGAGTCCCACACTAAAAGGGATGGGCTGTATCCCTCCTCCAGCTGGCTCCAAGGGATGCATGGTGCAAGGCAGCTCGCAGAGTTTCTCAGCATGCAGGAGAGGTATCTGAAGCATAAGGCTTGTGGTGCATACGGGAGGAGTGGCAAGTACACCAGAAGGTGAAGAGATGGCTGGAAGCAACACTAATGCCCCTCCATCTGGAAAGATGAGTGCTGTTTAGTACGTCTGGAAAGCATTATTTCTGCAAATAGCTCAACCTCTTTCAGCTTAGAGGCAGGGATCCCAGCCTGCTGCCAAGCTTAGATCTCCCTGATGGCAATGTGGTAGGGGAGATGGTGAACAAGTGTACTAATGGCATAAAGCAGGAAAAACCAGCATCCAATACATCAGCTTAAGGTACATCAGGCATCTGCCCTTCTCCCAGAAGGCTGCCTGCGACTTCAGATTGCATTAAGACACGCTTGCATTTTATATCACAGGATCAACCCATATGATAAAAGTTTAATTGGGTGGGTGTGAAGGGGAATTTAGAAGTCACTCAACTGACTGCTCCCAGTGATTTAGCTTCACAAGGGAGATACGGAAAAGCATAAGCTCAAATCTACTAGTGTCCCTGAATTTTTGTTTGAACTGTAGCTCTACAAAGATCTAGCTTTACATGAAGCTCATCTGAAAACACTGAGGTGTGCTGTTTCATGTAGTTTCAGAACAAATGCCTGACCCAAGTTTGATTTAAATTCAGACACCAGAGGGAATCTCTCAGCAAACCTCATCAGGCCTTTTGCTTTGTAGCAAAATAAAAGTCAGTAATAGGACTTGTCTCTAAATATTTTTGAATGGATAGAGATCCAGGTGCAAGTTCCAATATAATACCTGCTTAGCTTTTAACCATATCAAGTCAACAGCCTAAGCATCTATCAGAAATGTACTTCTCATGTGAATTTCAAGCAGGACAATTTCCAAACTCCTTCTCATCAGTGTACAGCCTGTTTCCTAATGATATATATTCATGATCAATGTGGGATGCTGTGCGTGGTAATGAACAAGTTGTAATGCAGCTGATGTGTGAAGGTCTTGTGCGTATTCTCATGGGTCACTGTTGACCAGCCATCTGATCTGTGCCAAGTTGGGATGAGATACATGGTGTGCAGAGCTCAAGGAGGATTTCTGGAAAATGTTGCTTTGGTTTATTTACAGCAGATTTTTTTTGTTTGTTTGTTTCTTTTTCCCATGAAATTCAATAAATACTCTCATTTGAAAATATAAGTTCAAAATGTATTTTAAAACTTTCTTGGATTGGACTCCAGACCCTGAAATACATTTTTGGAAAAGCAGGTTGTTCTCAGACTTTCAAAATAAAGGCACAAACCCCACTTTTTAGGCAGTTGCAGGAGAATTTTGTCACAGTTAGGATGGGTTTGTACATCTTTTCACAGATTTGTGGATGTTTGCCTCAAAATTTTCTTTATGGTGCTTCTTTCCACATCTGTCTTCTGTTCTGAATGTCAGCCTGTTCTAAAATATTTGTTGGATTTTGTGCAACTTGAAGGACTCCCTATAGCTCCTATGCTTAAGTGTATGGAAGACTTCACAGGTCAGGGCTGACATTTGTTTCCTTTTTAAAGGCTACAAAATGAGTTTAAATATTGTCTGTGGTGATTTAAGATAACTACAGATGCAAACTTGTGTATTCACTGGTAGTGTATCATAGTTCTTAGTGTAAGAAATCAAAATGCAAGGAATGAATTTTTAACAATAGTGACAAAATAAACTTAGTAAGCCGATTTTCCTTGCTTTAAAAAAGGACTTTACTTTTTCTTGTGACATTCCCTAGGTGTTTTCCAGTTTTCACTAACATTGTTTAGAGCTATTTGCTTGTCAATTTTTTTTTCTTGGCTAAAAAGTAAAGATGCCCATAAGGATTTGCTTTTTCCCCAGCTTTTTTTTTTTTTTTTTTTAAGCTGTACAAAATAAGAAGTTTGAGACCATTCTGGTGAAATATGATAGAAATTTTCCAATAATAAAAAAAAAATGACTGATGCATTTTGTGAAGAATTGGTTTTGGATAAAAAGGGTTCTTTTCAAGTGAAAAGGCATGTCGTGCAAAAAATTCAATTAGTTCTAGTTTCAAGATCCCTATGGGCCATATCCTGAATAGTTACTGAGACAAAGCTCCCATTGAAGTCATTGGGCATACTTCCTGATTAAAGCCTTCAGGACTAGGTCAACTGGGAGTTTTGCCTGAGTAAGCACTTCAGGATTTGAGTGTAAACACAGCCATTGGGGAATAAATGGGTTAATAAGGCAGCCTAATACATTCTCTGCATTTGTAAGTTCTTCTTTACATAAGGGACATGGGTCCCTCTTCCTCCTCATGAGGATGGCAGACATTTTATTTTCCATAGCACACCGTGCTGGTGCCCTTTACTTCACGTCATCGAAGTGGTGTGGTCTGGTCTGGCAGTGTTTTCCTGCTGCCCTGCATCTCTCCCCTCTGAGAACGAACCCCCCATGTCAGTGTAAAGGCCAAACCACTTCTTTAATACAGTACTGAGGGAGGAATTCCCCTGCCCCCTCCCAGCCAAGCCTGTTCCCTCATCCAGGCTGAGTTAGTCATGTCTGACTTCTCCTATTCACATTATGGCTACCCTTGTTGCTTTTTGGGTTTTGTTTTGCTTCCTTACTGTTGTTGTTTTTCAGCCAAAGCTGTCATTTATCATGAGAACAAGAGCAGCCATGTGTTGATTTTTCTGGATTCCTTTTGGACAGTGTCCCAGTGCTAATGAAGGCCCTTCCAAAGTGCTAAAGAGCTGGTGCCAAAATCAGTTACAGTGAAAACAATAGGGGAGTGGTGCACAGACAGCACATCTAGTGTGTGTGTGCGTGCATGCGTGTGTGAGCAGAGGGAGCACTTACAATTGTGATTTCGGTCCCCCTCCCTTAAGGATAATAAATTTGACTGAACTAAGGGGCTCGGATTCACATTTGCTCAGAGTCTGGGGCACATTAGAAATAAAAGCCAGTGGAAAAATAGATGGTAGATGTTCACACATTATGTCCTGGCTGGTCTGGATAATAACACAAAAATCAATGTTGTACGTCAGCTGTGACAATGATGATGAAGCTTCTGTGAGAGTTATAGGACCTTGAAATTCAGGGCTTTAGCTCTGCCTGTGGGCCATTTATCTAAAAACTTTTTTTTTTAAGGGCTCCTGAAAATGCCTTTTTTTTTTTTTTTTCTAAATGCTCTTTTAAAAACCAGAACTATTCTACTTCTCAGACTTTATAAGCTGTTACACTGACAGTGCATAGTAGGTCTTACAACACCAAGCAGCAGTCACTGCACGCTATACTGTTAATTTGCAGGGTGGTGATGGAAACACACTTTTCCACGAAGGCGAGTGAAACAGACACAGGAACACGCAGAAGGTGCGTGAATCTCTACAATCTCCCTGCAGAACTGCCGTCCAAACATGAATTCCAGGCTAAAGACAGGCAGCTACCGTGCGGGTGCTGGGACTTTTGAGTATTTTCGCCTCGTGGGAAGCGCACAGTCACCGCTTTTTCCTGTTATTATTCATCTCGGAGAATTTATGTATTTTATGAATCAAAGGACTGGGCAGTTTTGCAGCTCCCCCCTTCCCCCCAGCGCGTTCCCCAGCCCGGTTTCTGGCCTTGTGCTCCATCT
>NW_008236767.1:7696280-7699782 GCF_000691975.1 Corvus brachyrhynchos
CCGCCCGGTTTCTGGCCTTGTGCCCCATCTGCCGGCTGCCGCCCCGCTTTCTGCCCGGAGCAGCGGGCTTGGGGTGCGGGCACAGGGCGGGGGAAGCGACCCGGCCCCGCTCCGGGCCATCCGCTGCCACCGGCACCAGGGACCCGCGTCTCCCGGCCCGGCCCTGGCGCTGCCCCTCGGCCGCCGAGGGCTCCGCCGAGCACACGGCAGACAAAAACATGCACTGGAGCGTCCATACACACACACACACACACACACGTGTATATGTATATTCATATCCCTTGCACCTGACAGGGATCCAGCCACTTCTGTGGTGTTTCTCCTAACCTTAGCCCATTCTTCTTTATTAAACGCAAAATGATTTAATCAAACTGATGTTTACCCAACATAGCCGGGAAGCAATACTTTCATTAGCAGGTGCCAATCTTTCTTGTGTGCATTTCAGTTGTGAGCAAGCCAGTTAATGTTTAGAGGCAGATGCTGGTGGTTTGGAAAGGCCTTTCTGTGATAGTACCCACCAACTCTGCTGTTTATTTTGAGTTTTGTTCCAAAATATATAAATATGCAGGATTTAGATAGAATAATCTCTCTAGTTTGGACAAATCTGGTGGGTGATTGAATCTAATGATCAGTGTAATTTAGCTTTGCCACCTACATGTATTTTTATGGTTCAGTAAATAAAAAAATGACCTCTGACTAATTCACACTGTTTTAGATTCCCCATTTTACATATAGAGCTACTGTAGCTATGTAGGTGATTTTTCTGTTTCTTGTCTGCATAGACACTACCTCCTGCAAGATTTGGTAGACTCCATAGATTGTTAGGCCAGAAGGGCTGTTGTGTTCATCTGCTCTGACCTCCTGCATAGCACCAGGCATATGATTTCACACTGTGATTTCTTCATCTACGCAAGCAATTTATTTGCAGCCGAGATAAGTTGCAGCTTATAGAAAGGCAGTCCAAAGGCACACAGCTCTATGTAGCATCCCTAACAACCTATCTGGACTTTAAATTTTCTTTGAAACACAGCACTCCATTAGAAGCTTCCACCCATGCTTCGCCAAGCTATAGAGAAGAGTTGCTTATCCTCCTTTGACAGCATGAAGCTATTTTAGATGTAACATTTCTTCACATAGATGTTTCAGGAGAGCTCTAATTTATCAGCTATCTCCTCTTCTTTCACCCTCTTATTCAGGCATTTCAACAGAGCAACAGATGGTCCTTGCGGGCCATTTGCTGTGATTGGAATTGTAGTGTCCCAAAGAAGGGCTGCTTTCTTATCACTAAAAGTGAGTCTAAGTTTCCTTACCCAGTAAGAATTTGCCTTGCTGCTAAAGAAAACATGTTTCCCAACAGTTGAAGGGTGAAATCTGCAAACTTTAAAAATCATTTCTCACCATATGGACTATCATACCCTTATAATCAGAGAGAATGGAGATTTTGAAAACACGGCATAGAGTCCTTATTTTTGTCTTTGTACCCTTGGGTCCTGAATTTGGTATGACAGTAATTGGTTTGAAAGTAACTTCTCATTATTTATTGCTATCATTGTCACATTTAAACATTTTTAGGGACTAGTTTTAATTGTATACTCTGCCAATGCACCTTATGAGAACAGTCATTACATAAGCCTGTGTTGTTTTGTCTTAACACAAAAAAATGATTTTTTTCTTTCTTACATAAAAGTGTTCTCTAAAAGATTTTGTTTTAATTGTCACCTTGAATTTTGCAAACAGCTCCATTTTATAGACTAACACAAAATATTTGCAAAGGTCTGGATAAAGCTTGTAATTGCACATGAAATTCTATGGCCCAGCTGTTGCAGGTATGATATAGTTCTGCATGGCTACAGAGTGTTGCCGCAGGCCTGTAGTCCAGAAGCTATGTGGTTTGCTTCACTTATCACCTGCGTCCAGGAACCTCCATCCCAAAGGTACTTTGAAGTTTGGGCCTTAAGTCACATTGTAGGCATTCCTAACTTAAAAAGGGAAATAAGAGTCAGGCATCTTGATCCTTCAAGTTACTGGGTTTGGATTTTTTTGCTAGCTGACCAGCTAAAGAGAATTCTAGGACATGCGTATTTTCCTAGGGCACACTTTGGCCAGGTGAGCTCTGCAACTTGGATGCAGAGCCATGTTTTGAGCTGGATGCATGGGTGACATTCATAGAATCACAGAATCAAGGTTGGAAGAGACCTTTAAGATTGTCAAGTCCAGCTGTAACCTGGCACTACACTGTAAAGAGTTATATTGTATGTACTTTCAGTATGTAAAGCTTTACCGCCTACAGACTTCAAATGATCCAGCCTCTTAACTCTGGAGACTGACTTTGTGTCACAGCTTGTTCATGCCTGTCTTGTATGAGACATACAACTTCACAAACCAAGCTAAGGGATGATTCAAGCCTGTGATCTCAACCCTTATACCAGGACTCAAAGGTAAAGAGTTACATTGTGTGAAGTCAGATTTCAAGAGGGAAACAAATTTTTTCTCCCTCTACAGGAAAGAAGATAAGAGAAGAGGAATTTTGATTTCTCCCATGCTAGAATATTAAATATAGCTTAATAGCATTTCTTTAATTCCTCAGCAGATTTATGCAGAGCTCAACATAGCCAGGTCCATGGATAAAGTAAAATAAACTGGGAGATTTTAGATGGAAAAGACAGGAGATGAGATCTCTGAAAAGAGTAAGTTGATTGAGCCAGGCAGTGTTGGGTCCCTCCCCCTGCCATGTGGTCCTGGGAGAGGGGCCCTGAGGGCACAGACACGGGGCTTCCCTGTCCCTGCTCAGCCTCGTTCCCATTGGTTGGTTTGTGTTCCCCTGCGCGGGCAGAAGGACCCTTGGTCCCGTGACTGCCTCAGTTCCTCGGCAGAGCCCCGGCCATGTGGCTGGAGAAATAAACATCTCTGAAACATCTAGCAAGAATCGGGCCATAGGTATTTCTTTTCCATGGGCCTTGCTGTTTGATACGTTGTGTTGCAGTATCTGCACTGTAACAAATGATGGAGAATTGCGAGCAGAACAATACCCGATCCCTAAGCAACTGATTTGTGAGTAAACTCTAGAAACTCTGGATTTCTCTTCTTGTTTTTCTTTTGCTATTTCATATCTAAACTATGGAGGAACCGTGGAAAGACTCTTGGCTCTCCGAGCCGCATATGGACATTTATCTTAAACTTGAAAAGATTCTTGAACAATGATTTGTAAATTTTAGCTTAATTCAAGCTCAGAAGGAACTGAAACACTTCCTGGCGTGGTTGCTTAAGAACTTTTTCTATGTTTCTTGGGATCTGATTCTTACCAAAGGCTTTTGGAATACCGTTTGGACACAGTTAATTTTTGAGTCAAAATATATGCCGATGGAAGAATATTTTCGTGAATATTATTTAATTACCGAGACTATTGAACAATGTCAGCTGTGTCTTGGCAAAGGGAAGCCTGCCTCAGAGTCCGTGCGACCCAGGCCACGTGGACCAAGCGCTCTGCGAGCAGCCGCGAGGC
>NW_008236767.1:7700631-7725431 GCF_000691975.1 Corvus brachyrhynchos
AAGGACCCTCGGGTCCCGTGATTGCCTCAGTTCCTCGGCAGAGCCCCGGCCATGCGGCTGGAGAAATAAACATCTCTCTGAAACATCTAGCAAGAATCAGTCCATATATATTTCTTTTCCACGGGCCTCGTTGTTTGATACGCGCATTGTAGTATCTGCACTGTAACAAGGCAGGAAGAGCATATGTGCTAATTGAGATAGTCTGGACTAAGGAGGTAAACCCTGTAGTTTTGAACTACATTCTCAAGGTGAACTCATACAGTAAACCTTTGCTCTTTTATATCCTATCATCTTGGGGAATTCACAGCCTAGGTAAGATGACAGACTTGCTTATCTAGTGCAGAAGAATTAGATGCCTGAGAATAGGAAATACAGAAAACAGCATGCTGAACTGGAAGCTATAGGCATAAATCTATGGAAAATGCCAGTAGATTTTGCCTAATCTTAACCTGGAAGTTTTCTGATTTCCCCATGTGCTCAGAAGTGTTTTTTCTGTGGAGATGATCACCGTTCTATTAGGGCAGATGGGTCTGTGCATTCCACTTAGGAGTCATTTATGGAGAATCATGAAAAGCTAGGTGTGCTGAAGACTGTGACTGTGACTTTCTCTGGTGGTGCCCATCTTTTACATAATTTCCTGCCACAAGGGCATGGCAAGAAAGTTCTCATCAGTTTTATGAGGACTGAGGATTAGAAGGGCTTAATAAACACCACACCATGGCGTACCTGGTATGACAGCACTTTCCAGTTTTCTGTTCTTTCTTTCACAGCTGGATCACTGTGCACACTAAGGAGGCTGAGGTCTGGAGCTCTTACCTCATGACACAGACTGAAGGATCTAGGGTTGCTTCAGAGGATCCTGACTTCTGTGGACTGAGTCAGGACATAAAGAGCAAGACTCTGTGTTTCCTAGAAGCCTGCCAGTAACTGTGAGGATGTTATTGAGGAGACAAATCCAGGCTCTCCACAGAGGTACATGTCAGGAGGGCAAGAGGTGAGGTAAAGGAGCGTCAGGTGGGTATAAGAAAAACCCTTTCCCCCATTATGAGAGTCAAGCAGTGAAGCAGGTCACTCAGAGGCTGTAATCTCCACCTTTGGAAGGTCTCAAAACCAGACTGGACAAGGCCATGGCCAACCTATTCTGATCTCATAGCTGAAATGAGAGACTTCCTGAGGTCCCTTCCTGAGTCACCCTCTGATCCTGTGTATCTATAACGGGTTTCTTTCTGGAATCATAACACCTGTCTGAATGCTAGGATAAAACCCTACTGTTCCTGTGCTGCAGGCTTGGGATAGACTGTCTTGTCACAGTCTGGTGGACAGGGCTTTTTCTTGGGGTGTGGGTTTAATTCCTCTCAGGCTGAAGAGAGCCTAAACCCAAGTCTTTTACTCCCAGAGCAGTGTAAATACTCAGCACAGGGCAGGTGGCAGCTGCATCACCTTGTTTTAATACAGTTACATATAATATAGCTGTAGTATGTTATAAGATAGCCCCATCCATGAACATCCTTAGTGAACATCCTAAATATT
The DNA here is from genome assembly GCF_000691975.1 of Corvus brachyrhynchos. Taxonomy (NCBI): domain Eukaryota; kingdom Metazoa; phylum Chordata; class Aves; order Passeriformes; family Corvidae; genus Corvus; species Corvus brachyrhynchos. The sequence goes on from NW_008236767.1 coordinate 7,702,162, forward strand.
TCCTGACTATGGTCACATAGAGGGTGGCCACTCCTCACTACCCAGAACTCATGGCTGCAGGTCCTTGCCAGGGTTAGTGCCTGCCCTTTTCTGCCAAAACCTGAAGCTGTTGCCTCACTTGCACCTCAGATGTCATGAACTGGAACAGTCATTCAGCCTAAAGGTATGCCAGAAGGATCACGTAGCAGCTAGTCAGGATGTAGCCCTGCCTCTCATCTGAATGTAAGTGAAATGCAAAGTATAATGTCTTTGAGAGGACTGACTGCAGTGGCAAGGGATCGTAACTTAGGGCTTCATCTGGGAAAATAGGATGTAATTCTTCAAAACAATGCGAGAAAATATTTATACTTTTCTGTATGACAATTAAGGTACTAAATATGAAGTCTAGAGATGGTGAGGAACTCTGCCATTTTCTGTTCCACCTTTGCTGCACAAAGCCTTCTTGCGACCATGCCGTGGGCCTGGCGGAGCAACTTAGGGAGGCAGGACAGGGGCTTTTCTGGTGGCTGTGCAGCCCTCTTGGAAGAAATGGGGTACTTTGCATGGGTTGTCTGTAAGGGAGTTGGGGTGTAAGCTTGTAAATATGAAGGCCACGTAGGTAGTGGACTCTGGTGCTGAGCTAGGTCATTGTGTCCTCCGAGTGAATGTGGGCTCCTGCTCTTTTTTTATTCAAAACAATTCGCCTGTGGAGTCAAATTGCTGAAAGCCAATACACTGGAATACATGGATGTTGCTACCTCATTTCCCTTCTTTCAATGCCCTTATATGTGCTGCTTGAGTGACATGGGAGGGATTAAACATTTTTCCAGGCAAGAGACCTATAGAACATAGAAGGTTGATGGGGAGGGAAGGATAGTAATATAATTTATCAAAAGCTCTTAGAAGCAACAGCCTTAGCTTTCTGCTATCATGGAGTACAGCTGAAAATAGCAGGTAATGGCACCAGTGTCCCTTTAAGAATTCTTGAGGTTACTAATGGATATAGGTCATGGTGACAGCCTTAAATAAACCTTCAGTAATAAACAAATCATTTTGAGTTTTCATAAGATTACCATCACTCTGAGGCTGCTCCAGTAGGGGTAAGAATGCGTGAAGGAAATGAGCATGATAGATCATATACATCATACTGTCATACCCCAAGAAAAGGACAAAAAAATCTTTCAAGGAGGCTCACACTGTATTCCTGATAAAAGCTGTTAAGAGTGTGCATTAATATTAATCCTCTATTTTACAATAAGCTGTTCACTGCCTCTACACAAAATGCAACATTGCACCAGAGGAAAATGAAAACAAAACTTAGGAAAAAAGAACACAGCAGGCATAAATATACTGTTCCCAGGATTTGGAAATTGAAGTACCAAGAGGGCTACAAGGAATAATGATGTATCCAAAATAATTGTAAGAATAATATGGAAGTCTATATGAAGCAGAAATTCCGTATCTCATTGTTTTCTGCAGTACATTCTTTATGTATTGCAGCTTTACTTTGGTTTTAGTTATTTACATTTAATTTAAATAGAGTTCATAGTTCTTACCTATTCTAAAAGTACTTCTAGTTTGATAGCTTTTGTGCTTTCTTATGGTGAAGGACGAGGTGCATTTAAACAGAAATATTGCTTGTTCTTATTTGATGCTTCTATATATCTTACTGTAATCAATATTTGCACTTGGTGTTCTTACTACAGCACTGAGAAAACCGAACTGGAGTTCAACTGAATCAAGATGTGATTGAAATAAGAGTTCCTTCTTTAGTAGTAAAGCCTTCTCTAAATTGAGAGTCACTTCATTATTTACATAAAACCCATTCTGGAATACAAATATCTCATGGATTGTTTTTAAACCTTTGATACATCCTTATAAATTCTTCCACCCCCAAAAAGGACCGTAAAGAGTGAAAAGAGATTCTAGTGTACAGTGGATAAGTAATAGGATTCATTGCTGAAGAAAAAAATTAGTTGAGATATCTTTATGGATAATGACCTGCCAATGATTGTAAATACAAGGTGACATCTTTAAAGATAAGGACATTCACAAATCGATTCGACAAATCGGCTAAGCAAGGCCATGTGGATATATAGCTATGTTGGGACTAAAATATCCTACTCTATGGAACATATAGATGATTGCAAATACTGTAATGTCTTCTTCCTTGTGTCCATAAATAATAATAATCATAATAAACATGCTCCTGCTGACAGCCTAAGCATCCCAGTAATGTGAATTGATTGTTAGCATTTTGCTTTAGAGGTAGATTAATTAAGGTTGAATCATATGGCAATCCTTGAAAAAGTACTGTACATGTGACATCTAAATTAATGACAAATTAATTCATCTCAAGCAGGGTAATTATAATGAATATCTAATGAATTAATGATGATAGATTGCTTATGATTCATGCATATATATATATACACATATATACACACACACACACACACGCTCATGTACAGAAGATAGCAGATCTGCTTCTGCAACATGGAAAAGTAAGATCTGTGACTTTTAGCACTGGATGAGAGTTCCTACTGGTTTTCAGTGAGATTAGCACTGTATTATACCTACTGCTGGGCAAAATGGAGGCAGAGAAACTGGCTGAAATAACATCCAGGTACGGGTGGCGAGTTGCTGTCAGAAAGCTGTGATCCTTGCTTCCTATGCAATAAAATATATAGACAGAGAAGCAGAGACATAATTTTGATGCTGTTTCAAAGCCGCTCTGGATGGACTTTGGACACTTTATTGAAGCTATTCAGATGGGATATGGAAGCTGGGCACCTAAATGGTACTTGTTCTCTAGCAGCAGAGGTCTGGCTGGTGACTGCCTGGTTGATCCAGGAGCCTCTTTTCAGTAGCAATAGCCCTGAGTTCTCTTGGTAGCTTTGAGTTCTCCTGTCATTAGTTCAGCAGCCTCTAAATGTTGTCACTACTTCCAAGTGAAGATGTTTTCAGTTTTAGAAATGCGGATAGATAGCATACATAGCCATGAACAAAGACCTGAAAGTGTTGAGTTCATCTCTATCTTCCAGGTCACAGACAGTTTACTTTCCCAACATTTAAATTTCTTTTCCCTCTGTCATCTGACCCACCCCTAATCTCTTCTTTTAAAATCTAATCTGGAATTTTTCTTCCTCAGCAACTTCTGTCTACCTTTGACTTCATACTTTGTGAAAGTGCACATGACTTCTCTTGAATCTTCCATCCATTACTCTGCTGTGGGGCTGAAATGAGGCTCCTTCATCAACTAACGAAGTGTTGGTCAAGATCAACATGACCTTTTCTGGCTGCTGCCATGGCTTCCTGCTATTTTCATCTTCCCCGGTCTGTGACTACTGAGTCACCAATGATAACTCAAATAATCGATTTCTTATTGATTATTTTTGTCTCAGATATCTTTGAGCATGCTTCCCCCCTTTTCAGCCTTTTGTTTATGACCAGTTGTTCAGTGATTCTTTGTTATTTTGGCACTGTCTGCAGCCTGTTCTTTTTTTCATTGCCTGGTAATCCCTTGGCAACCCATTTCCCTGTCCTTGCTGATATCTCTCATGGCCGTCTCCTTGTCCTTGACCCACTGCCTGCCCATTCTGTTTCTAGTCTTCCTCCATTGCTCTGATACTGCTCTGATCTACGCATCAATTCAAACTTGGCTTTATATTGACTGTATTCTAATTATTTATTTTCCTTCCTTCTCCATTACCAGTATGAATTGCAAGAGTGACACATCAGGACTCTCACCAGATGGTTATGATAGGGCCCAGACTCTGGAGGCCTAAAGGCCTCATCTTGCTGGAACTAAGCCCTGGGCTAAACCCTGCTCCTGGCTTTGAGCATTTATCCTGCCTTTCGGAAGCAAACATCATGGCTGACACCAGGAGGGGACCCTCAGTCTAATAGTCTAGCTCTACAACTGGTACTTTCTCTGCACAGTTCTCAGTAGTTGTTATATCTCTACACTTTGTTTCTTCAAGGACACAATGTAAAAAATTCTCTGCGTATGCACACACACATGCATAGAATTCGCTAGAGAGTCTAAAACTTGACACATCTTTTCTAAATAATACAAGAAGTATGGGAATCCAGGTAAGGTTAATAAAGCAAAGCCACAAAGCCTCCATGCATTTTCACTACCTCAATTTCCTCCTCATCCTGGATGCAGTCTTTGAGCTCCTTTCAGAGCCATTTAAGAACGTAGAAAATATTTTCTCTGCAACACTGAATTGTCATTTAAACCAAAAGTTTCATTCAGCTCACTTTAGTACAGTTGGTCATGCCAATAAAGAGGGTCTTCCTATTACAAAAGCATATCTTTTTGTTCCCTTTTTAAAACTCTCTCTTGCTGCCATCTCAGTGCCTCCTGCGTGTGTGTGTTCTAACACCCGATTCCTTTGTTTTGCCGCTGCCACTTCTTTCCTTTCTACTTCACCTGCAGACTAGCTGGAGTAGAGTGCTTCTCCTTGCTTCTGCTGACCCCCTTGGCATTGTCTGTTTAGAGTAGAGACATGAAGATCTCTATTACAGTTAGTCTGGGAAAGACATCCTTATGGCCTTGTGAGTGAATACACGGTGGCATTCAACAATACAATAGTTTTCATAGGAACAATTTCATCATATCGAACACAGCTGAATTTACACTTGCAATCTTTGACCCATTTTTCATCTCCTCTTTTCTTTCATTCCCTCCCATCGATACACTTGGCTGACGCTCAGCAGAAAAGACTGTGCAGTAACCTAATTCTTTCTCCTCCTTTCCAGCTTTCATGTGATACCTTTGCGCAGTGGTACAGCCTGGGACCCTCTTGTCCCTCAAATCAGTACTCCTTATTCAGCTGCAATCTGGGCAAAAATATGTTTACCATCTGGCAAATTATCTTCCCGGCCTGCCACACCCACATAGAAAAGGGAAGGGAGCTCAAAAGGTCATCAGACCCATCACTTGCTCCAGGGCAGGATCAGCCACATCTACAACATTCCCAACAGATGCTTATCTAACTTGTCCTTAAAACCTTCAAATACAGGAGATTTTTCCAAGCTCCTTATGCACTGCTCAATGCTCCTTGCAAATTCTTAATGATCCTCTGTGTCCTGAGCTCTTCAGTTACAACCTCTCACATTCCCCCATTAAATTCAACCTGCTTATCTGCTCCTTCAAAGGCTCTGCACAGCTCTGGCTCCATCTGTCCCTGGTTCTTTATGAGTGTGTCTTCGCAGGGTGTCTGGGTGCCTTTGCCCTCTTACTTATTAGCTATTTAAGCTGCATATCTCTCCTCGATTACATTCTGCACCCACCCATCTCCCTATCTCCATCTGTCTGGTGTCCCTTTGCCCAAAAATTGCTTCATCAGGCTTTCATTTTCACTTTCAGGAAAAACTTTCCCCTTAAACTCTTTTCTTTTGTGAATAATCAGGCTCTTGTCCACTTAAAAAAGTGGATTTTGAAGGACATCCCCCTCCTCCCCCCTCCCTGCCCTGTCCCAGCCCAGGAGTTCCCATTCAGCCTGCCACCCTGTGCAGCCAGCCAAGTGGAGGGTTTTGTTTGCCTTCATTAGGCTGTAAACTCATTTTGGGTGGGGCTGTTTTCTGCCCTTTGTTCTCTGCTGTGTTGAATGTGCTGACAGCGCTGAACTCTCGATTATTAATAGCACAAACAAAGCTTTAAAAAGGATGGATCAAAGGAAGGAGAAAGGGAAGGCATAGGGAATATGAGGTTTTGTTTAAAGCAGTAAGGAAGTTCAGGATAAATGTATCCTGTTGGGATGTGTTGAACACCTGTTAGGAAGAGGTTGTGGGTAAGATTGTTGAACGATCTGAATGAAGGCAGTCTCTGCATCTCCCTAAAAGGCTCAGAGAAAAATTTATTCGGTCTAACAAGTCCACACCGGGCAGAAATGAATTTGAAGAGAGGTGGACAGCTGGTAAATGAGTGAAACTTGGAAAGCAGAGAAGAGGCAAATAGAAGGCAGGAAAAGCATTACTGACCCTTTACCACAGGGTTTACCTGGGTCTGGACATTCATGCTTGTTTGCGTGTGCCCACTCTGCTATACTTCTCTCGAGTTATAACCCATTTAGTGATGGCTGTACTGTCACAGTACTTTGACTTCTGGAAAGTTGAAGTAGACCTTTGAACTCTTTCATATTGTGGTTCTAATGGCGACTGTCTGTTCCTCTTTGTGGAGCTGCTGAGCAAATGCCGGCAGGGTGGCCCTACAGGAGGAAAATCTCACCCCATCACTCTGCCTTCAGTAGACCCAAGGTTTATGAGGTAGGGAGACCAAAGCTGGGGTGAGGCTGGGGGTCAGAAGATAGCATGGGTTAAGGTATAGAAGTTTCTGGTGATGTTCAGAGGGTGATCTCACACACTGGTGAAGGGACCATACAGACCACTCGGGGACCTCTAACTGCAGCCATGAGGGTTTTAGAGTCCTAATGCACCAGTCCCTGACAGCAGAACAGAAGCACAAGGACAAAACGTCTCAAAAAGGCATGTCCTATGGATCTAGGAGGGCCAGGGCCTCCAAGAAACTGTGCAAGGTGTTCAGCACTAGGACTCTTCAGACCTGACACCCTCAAGAAGTCCTGAGGTAAATTTCCATTATTGTCTGCAATGTATACCACACCATTCCAAATCTGTTTCTGTCTGGACTATCACTGTCAAATCAGATGTGAGTGGTGTGGTAATAGAGAGCACAAGGTCTATTATTGCTGCATTTTGAACCAAAAATCATGTTTACCACTGAAGAAATAAAAATTATGCTGGGAACATCAGTGGCAGGAATATGTTCATTGTCTGCATCTGTGTGTGAGAATTGAAAGGTAAGAAAATACTATTTGGCTATTATCCAGTCTTTGGACAACCAGCAAAATCCATGTGGGATGTGCCTGTTACTGAAAGCAGGGTTTAAAGTCTTCTGGAGTTAATCTTTCTGGTCATGAAGAACAGTGTTAGCCCACAGTAACACGAATAGCAATGGAATGTCTGCCTTCCTGCTGTTCAAGTGACCAGTGACCCCATCTGGTGTTGGCTTCTAAAGATGGACATGGATGAAGGAGCACCTGGAAAAAGTGGTTGGAGTCACCTCAATGTCTTCCACAGGGGGCATGCACCTGTGTGGGTGAGATGTGCTGCCTGTACACTTCCACCCCAGTGTCCCTAATGTTGTTTGTACTGTTAGGGTGTGGAGTGCACAGCATGACACATGGATCAAGAAGGGGCTTCCTTCGGGAAGAGGAGGATTTAGATGGTTCATGGGCCTGACAGAGGCAATTAGAGAGTTCTCCTGTCATCACAGAAGCTGTGTCAGGCAGCAAAGGGGCTGCTTGGTAAGGGAAAAAAAGCAATTTGGGAAAGTGCTGTAGTATACATATCAATCTGTCTATACACTGTTATTATTATGAGAATTTATTAAAAGTTATAGTTTAAATTTCCTGCCTTTTTGTTTTGGTGAAGAATCACATAATCAGTAGATTGTGAAACTGGGTGGGTTGTACAAACACTCACATCCCTGCCATTGTCATACACAGAGGGCAACTGTTAATAGAAGCAAAAGGTTCAATGGGCAAGGACAAGTGGCAGCCAAGTCCCCCAGACTCCAGAACGTGTGAGCACACAAGGCACTGGTGAGCAGGTGTTGCCTGGCCACACTCACTTCCCTTGCAGGAGTTCACTGACCCACCAGTCCAGGCAAAAGCCCCCAGTCCTTGCTTTGCCTACAGCACATGATAAAAGCAAACCAGAATTGAAGGACTGTTTTCCCCCCTGAGCAGAATATTCGAAAGATGTTTTTCCAAATGAATCTGCCTGTTGGGGTTAACTAAAATTACATTTCAGATGCTGATTTTGTTTTACTGGTCAGAATTTTCATCTCAGTATTTTTTAGAAAATTTTTTTCATCTCAGTTTTTTTAGAAAAAACCTATCTTGATTTTATTTGCTTGAAAATATCTTGCTTTGAAATAAGCTTCAATTTGATAGTTAAAACCACTAAGAAATGATTTCTAGTGTCAAATTATTCACATGATCAAAATGAGTTACTTTCTTTAAGGTTTTTTTAGATAGAAAAAAAGCTACAGATTATTTAAAATAATAACATGTACCCCTCTGGTCAGAACTTAAAGTGTATTAACAAGATTTTACTTACATCCACACTGCCAAGTAGCTATATTAGTACTAATATTAACATGAAGGTTTAATTTATATCACCATTTCAATAACCAAGCCCATATTCAGGGCACAGATACCTCTGAGTAAAAGACTTCTGTACCTTGATAAGAAGAGTTTAAAGACAATATGGCTCACAGGCTAAGAGAAAAGATGATATGTTCCCAAAAGGCTGGTGAGGGAGGAAGTGCACAGCAGAGAGGAATTGGAGGAGAGAGAGATAGAGAGGGAGGGAGGGAGGGAGGGAGAGGGAGGATGTGTGCATTAGGGAAATTGCCAATAGGGTGGTTGGAAAAAGATTAATTACAGCAGTAGCAGCATAGCAAAGACAAAAGAACTGACTATGCCTGATGGGCTTCTAAGGTGAATTCATGAAAAAGAATGAGATCAAATACCAAGTTCTCTAAAGCACAGTGGTGGCAATCTGTGTTACTCAGCTGATATCGGTGATATTACTCCAGGTTTACACCACTTTCAGTGAGAGAAATTTATTTCCAATTCTCTGCCTTGTGCTTAATATGTTGCAATCTTTCAGTCAGATACCCAGCAGTGTCTGAGGTTGCTCTTTGCAAAATGGTGCAATTCTCTCAGTTTATAGCAGCTGAGGATCAACTTCTGAAAAGGATGAGATTGTTTTAGTGACATTTGCTCTGTATTTTATTTCATCCTATTGAAAGATGGATGCCTCCCTGGTTCTAGTGAATTATCTTTGAGGCTTTGTCCTTACCTGCTAAACACTCCCCTGTAGTTTCCCAGGCATGTGTTCCTGAAGAACTCTGTGGAAATGTTGACAGCCTGGTGTAATCATCAGAATGGCAAGTACCCCGATCTGTAAGCCACATGCCAAGTGTTTCATGAAGTTAAATGAAACAGGAGCTCAAAGTTCAGAGAATGGCTGCTCTTCTAATTAATGGCATCTGGGATGTTGCACTGCACCTTCAAATTACTTGTATGCCTACAGTGGACCAGAGCATCCATCCTTCCTTCACACAGCTGATTAATGATTCTTTTGCACATACACTTGAAGCTTGAGGAATTTCATTTCCTGATGGTAATTTTCTTTATTTGTACTGTCATTGAGGGAGTGCTGCTTTGTCCAGGGCAGAACCTGGTAAGAGAGGAGGCAGGACTGCAGGTGGCGGCTTACACCACCCACACACATCACAAAAGTCCAGAGGAACGTCCTATCTGGTTCTGCAGCAGCCCTGGAAACTGGCTTTCAGAAGGGCCCACACCTACCTGCTAGGGACATGCTGGGATGGAGGTGTGAAGGAAAGGGACTACAAAGATGGTGATGTTGGCTCTGGCTTTCCACACATTAAGGAGTTTAAGATTGTTGTGCCTCTGTTTGGGGTCAATTGCCAATAGAGCAGGCCTGGCGTGCGTCAAGCACCCACCACCCCTCCACATTGAACCTTCCAAAGGGAGCAGGATATTTAAGCTCCAGGACAACTCCCTGGATGCCACCCCACCTTCAAAGGACAAGTCTTCAGGTTGCATCTTCTGAAGATGCAGTGTTTTCAGACCACTCCATTTTCCCTGGGGCTTATGTTTTCTGTAAGTTTACAACCTCTGTGCAAGTCTGAATTTTCTCTGCAAGCACATAGCTTTGCTTGAAGTCCACCAGAGGCCAAACCGTGTTCTCAGACAGCCTCGGGCACGTGCATGGGCATCTGCAGGAGGTCAGAGTGAGGATCCAGTTCTGCCCAAAGGGGCTGATGAAAAGTCGGAGACTGAAAGATTAGGTCTTTTCTCTTTTATTCCTTAGGACACAAAGAGTTATTTATTTAAAAGACTGGCTTAGCTTTATTTTAATTAGTTTCACAATGGGTGCCTGGATGTTCCATCCCCAAGCAGGGACCTCTTGTTCTAGGCACTAATCTTGCCACTGTGACCTTTGGTTCATTTAATACCTGAGTGTATCTGCTGATGTTCCTTTCCTCTTTTTTTTTTTTACAAGATAAATTTACATTTCAGAGTCCATTCACATGTGCTAACCTAGTTATGAGCCAGTTTCACTCTTCATGAACTTCCTGCCTACAGGCATTTTTTGTAAATTGCTGTAATACGATAACTGGAAATCCTTTTGCTATCTTGAAACAGGAAATAAACATCCTGTTGTGAGAAGAGAATTAGAATTATGCATGATGCTTCTTTTGTAATTTACTCAATCTTGATAACATATATTATGTAGGAGAGACTTCTAGGGCATTAAAGCAAAGATGACCAGCCATAAATCAACCTCAAGGAGAGAGTATGCTGAATCCCTGTTGAATATCACTTAGATCATTCTTGTTCAGCTTGAGTGTTGGTAATTTTTTTCTTTGAGACAGATGAGGAATTAGTGAGATTAGAAAATATTTAGAAATTCAACCAATCTTCTGGGTCTGCATTTTGTTGATTTTCAGATGAAGGCTCAAATAATTTGTACTTTCTGTCACCTACTGCTTTGTATTTGGAAGATGTTTCCTTAAATGTCAGAAATGTCAGCCTGCAGAGCATACATATGGGAAGTCTTTTGTGAGCTGGAGATTGCCTTTTCAACAGTGGGCAGCAAACTCTTGGTTTCTGATGTCTTGAGGTATGTATTCTGCCTGTCATCCTTATATTCCCCAGTCAATATAAATAAAGTTTCTCTTCTCAGTCTTCCTAAATCTGCATTTGTTTTTCTCTGTTGGAACTATTGATATATAACTTTTTTCCTTAAGAGACTATTTTCCCTTTGCTTTTCACTTACTTTAGGGGTTTTTTTCCCCTTTCTTTTTAATGGCATGTGTTAAGGTATTGCTGGAAGTCTTACTAAGATGTTCTTATTTTAGGTGTCAATAGAAATTTTAAAGAATTGCTTCTTGTTTTACACATCTTACACTTCCAATCTGTGAAGAATTTTATGTAAAAGGAAAAGAGCTAGCCACACTACTGTGATTTCTGAGGTGTCTTGATGATGATTTGTGACAGAGGAATGTTACGGTATCTCTCAGATAACATCAGAGAAATTAGACTAATGTCAATGTTTGGATTTCTACTGTCATTACTGAAATCTTTGGACCAAAACATTAGGGCAAATATTCTTTGCATAATATTCCTTCATGAGTGATGCTACACAATTATTTTTGAAACTGGAATTCTTTACTATACTAATCATAATATTATGAGAGAAATAATTCCAGTTTGGCATACATTTATAAACACTGTTGAAATGTTTAAGAGCTTACAACAGCTGTAGGACTGATTTTTGGTCCCTCTCTTTCTATGCATGTGTTGTGTTTTTCTGATTTGGGTAGTTTAATAGAAGTAGTTTTTAGATGAGTGAGAAATAAGTGAACTTATGCAAGGTGATATTTGGACCTGGAGGAGGGATTGTTGGTCTGCCTTTATTCAGATGCTGCTGGTCAAACTGGATTAGAGCTGTTTAAACCTGGGGTTTTTTGAACTTTGGTAGGGTCCTTCAGGTGAGCACTGAGGTTTCTCTTAAAATAGACTCTTCTGCTTTTGTTTCTTTTCCCCCCCATTCTAAGAACACAGTTTGATTATTTTATTCTTCTGAGAAGTGGCTGGTGGTTAAAGGATACATCTGTGAGTCAGATACATGGGGCTTTATCCCAATGTCTGCTTTTGAGTCATCCAGCTTCATCTACCCTGAAGGATGCAGGCAATCCCACCTCTTCTTCACCCATACACCAAGGTAGCCACATGTGGCCCAGCACTGAAGTTGCATTATCGTGGTGCCAAATCCAAACAACTGTATCCCGCCTCTTAGCATGCTCATTGCAAGTTTGTAACCAAAGCTCTGATTACACGAGCCACGCACTGAAATACTCATCTCTCCAAAACCTGCAAGACACATCCCACATAGCTCATGGAGCAGGAGCTCTGGGAACGCTTCACAGGAGGGAAGGAACAGTGACTTATCATCCTACTCTGTTACAAAAGGGAACAGGTCTGGGCATTTGTTTCGTTCCCAAGGCAACCAAGCAATATTGACTTTATCATCCTTTGATGATTTGGTTATTGCCACAGCTGGGAACTCAGATTACTCGGAAGTCCCCTTGGCTGTAGGGTCTTGCTGCTGATCATGAGTGCAAAACACACTTGAACTGATCAAGAACCACAGCTGTGCCACTTTGAGATTATTACCTTGGACTTGTGCCTACAGAGCTCCTGGACTGGAGTTGATTCCTGTCCATCAGAAGACAAGCAAAACAGATGTACAACTGTCAGCATCTGTAGGCCCCTCACCTCTAAAATTAGGCAAGCTACCAACCTTTTCCTTCCAGCACTTGCTTATAAAAGAGGTTTCCTACACATTAGGAAGCTGTGATTCCTAGTTTTTATTTTCTTAATTTGTGCTTTAACATATTTTTCATTCGTTTTCAGAAATGACTGCAACTTCAACATGCTGGCATCTTTTAAAGTGGTTAAGTAAGAAATGTGTCTGCCTTAAAGAGTTTTCTGATAAGGCCCCAGCTTTGCATCTCGAGACAAATGGGCATGCCCTAACACCTCTCTGGAACGTCAGACATGTTCTTCCTTCCGTGTGCTTGCCATTTTAAACAACAAAGTATTGTCAGCCGAAGTTGGTTTTGCTCTTTGTATAAGTGCATAAATGAACACTCCCTTTAAGTTCAGTGGGGTTGAGGTTTCGTTTGTGCAGTTGTGAGCCTCCAAAGAGTTTCTGCAGCCTAGTTAGTGTTCCTACTGCTGCTCTAGAAGTGTAAATTAATTTTGATATTTTATTTTATTACAAATGGTATTGCCTTGCTTTGAATTTATTAGTTGCAGCTACTTACACAGCAAACATTTTCATTTCCACAGTAAGCTTGCTCTGGGACTTGCTTTTGCAGTGTGGAAGGTGGCGAGATCAGTCACACTTTGGAAATTTCCATACTTCTTCATACGTCTGGATAGGCCAAGGGTGGAGCTTTCTCTCTTACTCTGAATTTCTCTGAATTAGTGCTATTTTTTTTTCACTTTTGCATCCTTTTTGCAGCTGTTGGAACCTTGTCACTTCAGTTCTCCCTCTGCTTGCTAGCAGGAGGCAGTTTCATACATTGCACCTCAGCTTTTGTAGCTTTAATGACGAGAAAGTAACAACACCCTTCATCAGCACTGTAGGTCCTAGTAGGACCAAGTGCTGGTTTCTTTCCATGGGAGCACAGAGCAATCCCAGTCCTTCAGTGAGCTGATTATGCAAAAAATCAGTTTTATTTAATGAAAACAATTAGTGATGCATCTCAGTGATGTGAATGTTGACTTGAAGGGAGCAATACAGTTTGGTTCCAGTTTATTGTCTGGTCCATATGTACCGTAGGTGAAGGTTTTTAGAGTACTTACATAGTAATGACATTAAGGGATCTACCCAAAATCCAACCCAAAATCTGCTACCTCCTGCTAGAAAAGCCCCTTTTTCTCCTAACTCACAACTAATTGTAATGCTCATTTTGTCTCAAATACTGAACTGAGCAAAAAAATGTCATCTATCTTATTTTCCTGTGAAGTGCTTAAAAAATAAGGCATGTCTACGTAAGCATTGCTGCTCATTATTGCATGAGATCAAAGCTGCTCATCTGCATGGCACATGCCCCATATTGTAGGAAGTTGTTGGAGGTTTGTTGCTCATGTAGTAGAAGAATCCTGAGATTTTGCAAGAGGAGAGTATGAGTCTCCTTGGTGGAAACAGAAAGAGGATCTGCTGCTGTTGGTTCCAAAAGATTACTACATGTGTCAGCAGTACGTGCCCAAAGTTTTAGGAAGAGCCCAGTTTCACTTCATTTCTTCCTGTAATGTCAGAAAATCCTTCAACAGCATTAATCAGCTGAAGTTTCGGATCGCAGGCTAAATACTGATTAATTCACTTAACAAAATGATGGTTCATTCCAAGAATGCAGGGAAATGCAGACTTGGATACAACAGATTTGTGTCTGAGGCCAGGTTTCAAAATGGTTTAGATGAAGAAAGGAAGACAGGTCCTTTAGCCTCCTTTCAGTTTAATGGACACAAACACATCCACGTTGCCTTCCAAGGGTCAGTTTCATAAAACAACGAACTGCCATAAGTCCCTAACCCAGGGGAGTAAACGTGTAAACAGGAAAATGAGAAAGGGAGCATATAACAAGCAACAGAAGGTGAAGACAAAAGTGGTAAAAAGTTTAGTAAGGAAAAAAACAAGACAAGTAGAAATGCTTAAACAGAACAAAAGGAAATTTTACAGGATTTCACAAGATTTCGGTATAGAACCTGTCCTAGATATGGTATTAATCATTTATTAGCTAGTAGAATTCTTGATAATAATGCAGAAAGGACAGAGGTGTTCAATCAATACTTCTGTTCAGTATTTGGGGAAAAGCCAGATAATTCAGGACAGAATGATGATGAAATGCTTTTCATTCTAGCAGTAACTAAGGGAATGTGTTAAACAGCAGATATTAAAGTTAGATACATTAAAATTAGTAGGTCTGGATAATTTACATCCAAGATTTTAAGATCGATAGTCAAGGAGCACTACAGACCATTAATTTTGATTTTTAACAAGCTATGGAGCATTGGGGATGTTCCAGAGGACTACAAGAAAGCTAATGTTGTACTAATATTTTAAAAAGGTAAATGCAGTGACCCGAGTAATTATAGGCCTGTCAGCTTGCCTTCGATCCCAGGCAAAATAATGGAACGGCTGATAGGGTCCTTGAATTATAAGGAATTAAAAGAAGGTGATACAATTAAAGACAGTAAGGATGGTTCTTGTCAAACTATCTTGATATCATTTAAATCAGATTTAAAATGGGGTGATTTAATTTAAAGTTTTGATATGTAAGAGATTTAGTCTTCTGTAAGGTGTTTGTGTGGCTTGACATTTTGATTATTCAAATAGAGGCTGTCTCTGCAAACTGTGGTTTAAGCGAGAAGTTAGGAGGAGTTTAGGCATCTGAATCTAAAATGGCAATCCTGAAAGCTCGGCTCGGTGGCTCCCCAGAACTGCCTTAATCTCCTTGGTTTTCTGCTGGAGAAGTTTCCAAGGCAACTGAGGTTCTGCTTTTGTGAACTCCCAGAAGACACCTCAATCCTGACAAGGTTGAGCGGATCAGTCTCAATGTCATAACTATACATTTGTCTGTATGTTTCCCATACAGAGCTTGATCCAAGGAGTGTGCTTATGGCACACTTCAAGGATCAGTCTGTGCACAAAATGCAAAAGCAGATGCAGCCTTTCTTTAACATATGACCACAGGAAAAGGTCTTATATTCAATTACTCAGTGTTTAGAGCTTGTCCAGGTTAGAAAAATTAAAAATATAATTCTTTTCTCTCTTTAAAATATTTCAAATCTACTTATCTCACTGGATGTCACCAATTATTGCTGTATAGTGATGATGGAGAAAGGAGGGGTTGAATACACATTAACAGGAGTAAAAATCACTGCTGAAGTCAAGTTACAATCACAATTGTGCTCTCATCATGAAGTGCAATGAATCTCAAGTATACATTCTGCAAAGAAATGCTATGTCAAGAAGAGGGAGGAACATCATGTAACTGCTCCAGAATTATCCTAAGGGTACAAATAGGGATAATAAGTTTATTCAAGGTTCATGCACAAGAAAGACAATACAGACCCCTTCAGAGGCCATTTTATCCTATTTCAAGACAGTTATCCAAGATCTTTGGCATGAATTCCTGTATTCAGTTTCTTCCACAACTGGGACAGCAAGGTTGGGTTGCAGGCATAGTAAAAGTTAGGAAAAATAAGTCCCACCATAAGTATACACACGTTGATTAGAGTTTAGCATGGATAACAGCCAGAGGTGGAAGCATCATTCTAGTAGTGGGAAAAAAGTCTACACAAAACTAAGGAAGTAATAAAGTACCAGTTTTTATCAGTTAAGTTTCCTAATAGTTGTTTATAAAAAACTACATTGGATTTTGGGATTTTTTTTCTTTTTTTTTTACATTACACACCCAGACACACACACACACATATTTTTTGTTTCCTAAAGTCTATTCTTTCATCAATCTCAGCTCAGGAATTAATTCTGGGAGCTCCCAGGACTTGTCTTGTATAAAGGGTTGTGACCAGATGATCACTCTGGTTCCCTCTGGTTTTAAAAGATCCAGCAAAAAACGCTGAGGACAAACAAACTGAAAACCCAAGGCCATGCAGTAAGAAGCTTTCCCTGCCCAGAAAAGCAGATAATCTAAATAGACAAGACAGACTGGGGTGAGAAAAAGGATGTGTTATCTCTGTTTCACAGATGGGAAACAGAGGCACAGAGAGATTAAGTGATTTACACAAGGTTTGTGTCAGAGCCAGGAATGGGAGCCAGATCTCCTGAATTCAGTGTCACTACCTTAACAACAAGACCATCTTTTCTCTCTCTTGCCATAGCCTTGAGAGGGAAGGGCCTGTACTGTCATACACAAAATTGCACCATTGCTTACAGGGTAATCTAATAAAATGCTATACATGTAGCACACATCTGGTGTTCTGATTTCTCCTCTTGTGTCTCTTCTGTTTTCTCCTCTTTCCTTCCTTCATCTTTCCTTTTATCCTCCCTTTCCTTTGTTTTCAATATCTCTTGCAAAGGACACTGGTGTCAATTACACTAGAAGAAAGCCCCACTTTCTCAGAAATGGCATATCCAGACCACCTAGCCCTTGAATGTACAGTCACAAACATACCAGCTGTACCTGGGCACGTAACTTCTTGGACTGGGTATGCAAATGTGAAGAGAATTTAAATTAGAAAAAGGCATTTGAGATTTATCTGTTTTATTATGACCAAATCTGAGTAGATTTTCAAGGGAGTCAGGAATTACCTCACTTGGGTCTGCTTAGCTGAGTTGGCTAGGTTCAATTATGTCTAAATCCTTAAATCTTTCCCTTCTGTATCTTCTCATTTCACACATGGTTCTGACCACTGTTTTCTAAGCCCCTTTGGGTAAAAACATTTCATTTTAGATACAGACAGCAGGATCCTGAGATGGGACAGCGCCTTGGACAAAACCTATAAACATACAGCCTGTTTCTAGAGCAGCTCTGAGAGTGCCAGTTCTATGAAATTCTTTGAATAACGTCATCTTCCAGTGCCTCAAAATCTGGCAACTTTGCAAGATGCAGATAGAAAAGCATGTAATACTGTTCATGTGTAGAACAGAAGAATAGCTGACAGGGTGTCAAAACACTCTCAGTGTGGCTGTGGATAGAGAAGGGTCAGCCATGGTTGGCCAGGGGAGGACAGTTTGCCCAGGGCCTTGTGTTCTGAGAGGTTAGAGAGGGCCCTGGCTAATTGCCTAATGATACACAAGAGGTCATGACCTCCACCTTTGCCCCAGGCCCCCTGGAACTGCTGCTATTGCTTGTTCCTGCACTGCAGCCAGCTCCGCAGCACAGGGGACAATGCCCAGCCAGCAGTGGTGCTCAGCACTTTATTTTGGGCGGGCAGACAAAAGCAACCAAAATTCACATGGTGCAGGGTGGAGACAGTGGGACAGAACCTTAGATGTGTGCATGGCAAAGGTGACCTTGCTGACAGACATAGCTTTGGGCTCTGCTGCATCATAAAATGTTCTGGTCAGAACTCAGAGAACCTGAACCTCTTTCCAGCTAGCTGCTCCCTGGGAATAGGTTCCCAGAATCAGGTTATCCTCCTATTAAGGGAGGCATAAAGGATAGTGCTGTGAGAATTACAATGCCTTTTTATGGAAAGATCAATGGCATGTCCTCAGCTAGAATGCTGTTTTTAGGTAAGGGTAGCTCCACTTCATAAAAGATTATATGGCTGACATATTTTTACGTCCAGAGAAGAGTAACAAAACCTGTGATGAAGAGGTATGGAAACACTTTGAGATGAAGATATGGACGATTGAGTAGTGGAAGGTGGCAAGGAAGAGATGTCTGCAGTATATAAAACAACAGATGGTACCAAGGGGTCGTGTGGTCACTCCTGCATACCCTCTTTTGTAATAAATATCAGAGAGAGATTCAGAAATAAAAGCAACAGGTTTAAATCTAAACCAGCAAATGCTTTTTTAAGACAGTGTCTCTGCCATGGCCTTGAGAAAATACTGAGGTAAAAAGCTCAGCAGGATTAACAAATGTTAGACATTGCAATCGATACTGCCTACATCTACAGTTAAACTATCCAGGGTAAAAGTTAATCTATTAACTCGTATTTTAATGTAATATTATTTTAATAACTCAGATCTCTGCTTCAGGGCTTGTGACAATGAGTACTGCCGTCCTGCAGTGAAACTGGACTGCTGAACATGTTTTTGGATGGGCATTTGTCCTCTGCCCGGGGGGGTTCTTCTGCATGTGTTCCTGGTGAGCAGAAGAGGCAGGATTTCAGGCGAGCTGGACCTCTCATCTGATCTGATCTGCTCTGGCACCTGACGCTGGCTTGGGCTGCTGGGACACTGCTGGCCAGGCTCCCCTGCTGGCGGCCGGGGCTGAGCTCCCAGAGCCCTTCCCGGGGCTGGTCCTGTTGGCACTGCTTTCTGCCAAACTTGGGCTGGTAAAACGCGGGCTCAGCTTGGCAGCCAAGAGCACGGCATGTTCAGGCAGCTTTGAGGTTTCACCCAAATCGCCTGCCCTTCCCTGGAAGACACCACCTGTGTTAAATTCACCCTAGGCAGGAAATGGAAGAACAAATCAGGCCTAATTAAAATTTAAAAAAAATTAAAATCCTTAAAACAAACTGTGTAGTCTTTTCTGCACACCATCTGCATAGTAGCAGGGGCGATGTGCTTGATTCATACTGTGATTCGAATGGAAGTGAGAGTAAATTGAAGGCTGATATATATCAGTGCTGAGGGCAGGATTTAGACAAGTGAACAGTTGTTCCTATAGCAAAAACAGATAATGTTGTCAAGTTTGTTCCCTAACCAAGGATTCAATCAAACACTCACCAGAACCGAGCTAAATTTCCACAACCTTTATTGCTTCCTGTACACTCACTTAAATCTTGCCTAACCCCTTCCTGTCCCAGTGCTGGTTTCCTTCTTCCTCCCGAGGGTGATATTAGTGTCTGCCCACTAAACCATGTCAGCAGGTGAAATCTGTAGATGGGCTATGGCAAGCTATTTATCATAATTTTTGTAATTTCTGTCCCCACTCCCAGTAAATGCAATAAACTTCTGAGCACTTCAGGCATGAAATCCACGGCCATATCCAAAAGATTGTTTCTTCTTCTGGTATGTGAATGGGGCATTTCACTGCCTCATGGTACTGCTGCAGGCACTTAAAGGTAGTTTGAAATAATTTCTATTTTTTAAGAGGAAAAACACCACAAACACAGTTAGAACTTTTACAAACTTTGCAAATAGATTGTTCCCCATAATGATTCTCTTTAATTGAAGTAGCCACAGGACAAGGAGTTGTAATGAGAATTTCTTGTTGTCATTTGGAGACCACAGGGAGCTTGTGCCATCCATGACCAAGTGTGGATCTCTGGGAAGTGAAGCTGATATAAATACATGACATGACACTTATGACACAGGGCTTCCTTGTGCTCAGCCTCTCCATCTTCATGTATGCCACACACATTTTCCTATTCCTCCCTTCTTTCTAGTAAGCAGCAAACAGAGATACATTAGAAGAGGTTTCTTAGAAAGGGAAGGAAATGTCCATTCAGAAAGAAGCTGCTGCATGCTCTCATTAGCAATGCCAAACTGACTGTGCACGGGCTATATTTTTGTTGCTCCCCAGTTTGCTAGAGCCTTGTGTGGGGAAGGCAGCAGGACCACAACTTCTGGAGGCTACTCCATGGACTGCTGGCAAGGCTGCCCTTGGGCTGCTGGGCAAAGTCACACCTGGGAGATTGGCAGCTTGGAAAGTCCGTGCCCTCAGAGAGCTCCGCTTCCTGCTCTGACTCTGCTGCTCTCCTCTAGAGTGGATAATAGGAGCTGATACCTGGGGTGTGACAGGAAGGTTGATGCATTTTTGTATATAGGATACTACTCATGAAAAAATAAATTTGGAGGAAAAAAAACCCCTTTGAGATTAATACAAGGAATTTATTGGGGAATTATGTGGGAGCTATATTTAGTTTAGCAGGTGGCAACAATAATTTTTCCCTATTTGTCACTTTTTAGTGGTTGCTTCTCACTGGCAGAGAGAGAGGGAAAATAGGCAATGTCTCAGGTGTTATATACAGGAGAGGGTCAGTTTCAGAGAGTTTACTCTTATTCCATTGGCAAGGTAGACTGGAGGAACTGGCTCCAGAGATTGTGCAAGAGATAAATACCTTGGGCAAGCTTTTCTTCAGACACTTTCAGCCAAACCCTATTTCAGCTGAGGAGTCCGAGAGTGAAAAGCATAAATGTGTTGATACAAATATAAGTCAGGGTGTGCCCATAAACAATCCTGGTGTGCTGATTCACTACACAGACATTGGAAAAATCAAACAGCAGGGCTGTTCAATCTGTGTGAGTTCAATCCTTCTTCGGCATAGCCAAATTTTTATCTTTGGGTACTTTTTCCTTTGATAAATCCAGTGTGGCTTGAATTTTCAGTGCTAGTTTGTGCCCTCTGTCCCAGAGCATGCCATATATTATCGAAGATACCAGAGCTTTCAGTTTAAGCCAGACCCACTGTGCCTGCTCACACCACAGCCATGCAGAGTGCTGGAGATGGTGTGGGAGTACACACACACTCACCGACTGTCCTCAAATTACCAAGGGAGGGAGATTGCAAGGAAGTTGAACAAACTTACTCAAGCAGCCAGCTGTCTATCCTACTTTAAACATGGAAGTTAAAAGTTCTCAACAAGCAAACTATTCTGGGCTTTTGATTCATATTCAACTTTTGATTCATTTCCTTCTGTGCTTCAATCACTTCCAAACCCTCTGTTCTCTGGTCTTAAAGTCAAACAGTGCCGCAGTGCACAGGAACTGTAAAATTTATCCTCTCAGTAACTGCTTAAATCTCATCTCTAATCCTCTAAACTCCTTGATTCAGGGTAGTTTAAATTGTTGTAAATATCTTTGAGGTGGATTATACTGCTTAATTGCCACTAAGGGAGTAATAATATTATGTGTATGTGCATACATATTATAATGTACATAGACACAGGCAGAAAATCTTTCTAGCAAAGAACATATTAAATAACAGTTTAAACTACTCAGGATTTGGGAAAGCCTGTTAAAGGGATTAGAAACTAAATCCAAAACTGGACAAGAGGTAAAGGCAGTAATTTTCACAGATGACAATGGTAGCAACACACTATTTTCTCTCTTTCTGTAAGTATGTTTTCTTTATACATGGTCTGCAACCACTTAATGAGAGCACATGATCTTTTCTAATAAGTCAACCTCAATTATGTAAAAGCTACGTGTCTTAGGAAGCATAGACACTACTCTCATGAGGAGATGGAAGTAGAATGTCCAACAGTAGCATTTTTTTCTTTGGGAAGAAATAGTTTCTATCAACCTGAAGAAAAACCCCATAAATAAGTAGCTAAAAATAACTTTCTACATGTGCATAATCCTGCTGAGTTTCTTGGGACCAGTGCACATGTGCAGATGCCTGGACAACTGAGGCCAAAGGCTTTGTTCTGGAAATGTGGAGTCAAAAATAAACTTTCTAAAGAAAGTATCTGCGACAGTAGCTGTTCCTGAGAGTGGGAGAGAAGGAATATATCAAGAAGATTTTAATTTTTAAAACATTCATAAGAAGAAATATTATAATAGGTATTCCCAGAATCTTGGTTCTTGTGAATGTGTATGTCATTGTGAGTGTCTGCACTTCATTTTTGCTCTTCTTCTGTTCTGCCCTGCACACAAAATGCTGCAAATTGATTTTTCTGGAAGCACCTCTGCTTGTCTGTGTTGACCCCTGACATAAGCTGGGATCTACCACTTCCAGAAAACCAATCCAAAGTACTGTAAGGAACTGATTTTAAAAGAATTTTACTGAAAATGTTAATGACTGAATAAAACAGCTGAAGCAAAACACCTAGTGAACGAAAGAAGTCTTATAGACTTAATAGAAAGAAATTAATCCCAATACTGAATGCTTCAAAATGGCAGGAAAGTGCAATAGCAGTAAGCCTGTGAGGGTTAATGGTTGCCCAAAATTCATTCACTGCACAGAAGCAAGGGGATCATTGCACCTGTAACTTTGAACATAAGCATGGATTGAGTTTCAGAGGAACCATGCCTTGGGGCATTGCCTGTCTTTTATCATCTTAAATAAAGCTACTTTATTACGAACACAGTAATTGGGTGTACTTAAATGATTGTCCTCCTTCTAGGCACACTAGATCTGCTTTTTAGCCTAGAGTTTATACTGTGTGATTAAACCAGTTTGATCTCATTCTGTGGTCAAAAGAAGAATCTCCTCTCTGGAAGATAAAATACTAATTCCTCTTACTACCCTTTGCCTATTCTTTGGTTCATCTGCCCTAGGTACCTTTATTGATTCAACGCTGGTTAAAAGTCTTAATTTGTAAAACAGCATGTGGAAATATCTAAGGAACATTAATGTTATTGAAATCTCTTTGGCTTTCTTGTTTTACATGTCTTATGTCTTCTTTAGGCTCAAGGTACTCTTTCTTTCCAGTGCTTGCACAGTACCTTGGAGAAAGGCTTTGATCCATGATCTGTTCTCCTTGGATCTGGCTGAAGATCCATACCTGTGTGGTGTGAAGCCAGCACAGCCACATTTGGAGCCACGTCTGGTCATGGGTTTGCTAAGTCCAAGGTCAGATGTGGTCTTGTGTGACCTGCAGGGTGCTTTGTGGTCCTGCTGCTCCTCCTGTACAGGCATGGGGGTGAAAGGAACAATTTTGAATGCAGTAAACAAGGTCAGTTTTGAAATAGCTGGAGATAGAAGCAAACATCTCTCTGCAGAGCCAAAAGTTCATGTTGTACAGTACAATCTGTTTAGAGTGCTAAATATATTTTGGGTTATGTTCTTTTCTAGATAGTTACAGTTTCTAATGTCCTGTGCATTAATTCATCAAAGTATGCTTAGACACAGCTGGGAAGCAGCTGATAAATAGGGATCTGCATGTACTTGAGACTAGGTCCAATAAAGGACATGGTGACTGGCAAGGAAGGGGAGGCAGTTGCCCATCCCCAAGAAGGAGTCCAGTCCAGGCTCTTGGGTTCAGTGTCTAGGTCATCCCTGT
>NW_008236767.1:7725483-7733225 GCF_000691975.1 Corvus brachyrhynchos
TTTCTCTATCATTTATTTGCACTTATTGATAAAATGCAAATAATTTGAATACTTCATAATTTTTATGGGAAGGGGATTTTTTCATTGGTTTCTGCCAACCTCCAGCCTTGGCTGTGCATGAGTCATTTGAAGGAAGAGACATTTAGTTTAGTTCTGTCATCATTATGATCTGTTCTATTGATCCCTTCCCGCTGCTGTGTTTGCTAATTTCCTGGCATACCTAAAGGATGTTCTGGTTTTTGTAACAAAATTTAGCAGCTCTTCCCATTCCAGAAGCAGGAAACTGAGGCACAGGATTGAGAACTGGCCAGTCAGCAGAACTGGAAGACAAGTCCAGCAATCACTCTGTGCCATCTTCTGGCCCACTGTTGATTTCGGCAGACATTGAAACTGTGCCCTAGGTTTAGTCACCTACAATTGTGAGCAGCTTTTCAGTTGCTGGCAAGCAGGCTGGGTCCTCAGCAGAGCTTCTGGCGGCAATCCATGGTTCTTCCATTTTCTTTTTTTCAGGTCATTTTTGCTCGTTAGGCCTTTTAAACTCCTTTTCATGGAGAGCATGATTTCAGAGGTGATCTGATTCCTCTGCCCGTGTAGTCAGAAATGAAGGCTGTGATCACGCTTATTTATGAGGAAAAGGGATAGGAAGGAGGAAGAAAGACCAAGAACATTATCCAAGATTCCAACATTTGAGAGGAGAGGTATGAAAAGGAACAAATTTATCAACTAGATTCTTTTTGGACAGTGGGAAAATGAGATGAAAAGGGAGGGAAACAAAACCAATAACAACCACTCTAGTACCGGTCATGGGTATACTGGAGTGGCTTTCAGGCACATCAGTAG
The DNA here is from genome assembly GCF_000691975.1 of Corvus brachyrhynchos. NCBI lineage: Eukaryota > Metazoa > Chordata > Aves > Passeriformes > Corvidae > Corvus > Corvus brachyrhynchos. The sequence continues at coordinate 7,726,324 of NW_008236767.1, forward strand.
GACTCATATAAGATCTAGAAAAAATCACAACAGATTGTAACCTTTCCTCTTTGGTAAATAAAACATAAGTAAAGAATCTCCTCAAAGAGTGTAATTGAATTTAAGGCATACGTAGATCAGAATACTGCCCCCAAAGATACTGGCTAACTCTTTTTTTAACAGATCATTTATTAAAAAAAAGAATGTGTGATATGCTTGAAAGAAACAGTGACTGATGTGAGGGTGCTTGAAGAGCTCACCCTGGTGTTAGGAGAGATGTGGCTGTGTAGAAGGCAAATGCACACCAATTCACAACCACAGCATAGATGGAGTGCTTCTTCAGCTTGGGTTTTGGAGGTGGAAGAGGGAAAAAAAATTGTGCAAGAAAACAAGTAAAGAGGGAATAAATACTCTCCAGAGTAAGATACCAGGTAGAAAAAAGTTATTAATAACAAATAACTGGAACATGAGTTGAGGTGGGATGGCCTGTGTCCACACAGGCAAAGAAGACAAGCTGGCCCATGAAGAGTCAGAGCAGGCATTGGACTGCTGAAAGGTTATCGAGATATTTTCAAAGGACTGGGATGTTTTCCAGACATATTTCACCTTGAAACAGAGACCGTGATTTGGCCAGGATGGCACCTGGGTAACCACTGCACTAAGGGCGAAGGGGGAGCAGCAGCCACTACGCTGAATGGAGAGAGGTGGTGTCAGTGCTGCAGGTGCCGCACCCTCCTCCAGGTGCTGACCTGGGGCCACCCTCCACACGGGCAAAGGCTGCATTTGCCTAAGCCTGGCGACCTCTTCCGAGTACGACAAACTGCTCATTACCAAGTGCCTGTAACCAAAGACGCGTTAACCCGACTTGGCAGAAGCAAAAATAGCCTCAGCGCTTGGTGCCAGAGATAAATATTGGCGAATGCTATTGGATAAAGAAAGCAACCACCTCACTACGTCTTGGACACCAGCAGGTTGCTGCAGATGGTGGAATATGCTGTTTTGGATCAAACCTGCAGTGGAAGAATACTTCTGCTGCCAACAAGATGCGCTAACAGGACTCTCAGGGATCAGAGGTGTGGATGATGGCATTCTGCGGTAGAGCTGCAGAGACACTGAAATGGAAACTGCCATAGATCTCACTCCTGTTTGTTTGTGATGAAGAACCAAGAAAATAAAGTCATAGTAAAATACTAATAATTGTCCTATCCACAGTAATAATAATAACATTGTAGCAGACTGTAGCATCAGACCCTGGACACTTTAGAACATGTCAACATTCAGTGCAAAAGCAGGAGCTGTGAAGTGCAGGCTAAACCTGCCAGTCAGGGCTCATGAGCACATGTGGGGCTTGGAGAAGTAGTAAGTGATGCTATGGATGGTGAGAATGCACTGTATTCCCATGAGCCTGCAGGAAAATCGGGAGGGTCTTTCTACAGCAGTCCTCTTTAATTGACCCATTCTGGACTGGGGCAGAAGGAGGACACACTGAACTACCAGGTGCCACAAAAATTAAACAGTCACTTATCTTGGCAGCCATGTAGTTTCAAATCCAAAATACACATCTACTTTCAGGAAGGTGTTTTTATTTTACTTTGGAATGAAGCACAGTCATACCAGGCCTTTAGTCACGTTGGGTTTTCCCCCATCAGAGACAGACAGCTGGGAAAGCTATTAAAATTCCCAGCTGTGGCTTTAAGAAGGTTCAAGGAGCAAACAAAACACATAGCAAGCCAGCCTTGAACTCTGAAGGAACTCTGTCTCAAGTATCAGCCCCTATAACACTCAATGTCAAGATGCATCTCTATGGCATTGCCTATGGCTAGCAGTACTGGATAAAGGATCGGAGGAGAAAGAAAAGATGTGCCGGAGGGATATAGCCTATCACAACAAAGACCTTCCCCACTGGTGTTCAGAGATGCAGTTACAGGCAAAACTTTTTCCTTGAGACCTGTGAGGCACAGGAAGGCAAGCTGAACTGCTCAGGCTGCAAAATTCCCAGTTTGGGAAAGACAGTGGTGCATGGGCTTTTCTACTGCTGACGCCAAAAATTTGTCAAGTTTTAAAAATAGACAGATTGGATTGAGTTCTATGTACATTCTACTGAAATCTGATTAGACAAATGCTGAAAGCATACAGGTTTTTGAGTGTTCAACTACAGTACCAAGGCATAAGTCCCCCTCCCACCTTGGCTTCTCCCCACAAGAAAAATATATTTCTAGGTGCAGGTGTTGGGCAGGGTTCTCATGTATGGACCTCACAGGCATATATTGGTCAGCTAAATTTAAAAGCAAGCCTAGGGACTGATATTTAATTTTGCACTGGAACTTGGGAGATCAGTGACTTGCTAGGTGGCCAAAAGAAAGTCTTTTTACCCCTCTAAGCCTTCGTTTCCCCATCTGGAGAAGAACTGCTGCAATATTTGCTGATGTAAAATGTGCTACTTGCAACTGGGTATTATCGTCGTCTGAAACGAATGTGACAAACGGAATGCTGTGTGATAAACAGCTTCCTCGTCCCCGAGTTGGGAGCACAAGGGTGGGATTGTGTGGGAGCTGTGAGAACGCAGCACATGACCAGAATCATGTATGGGCAGCAGCAGGATAGGCAGGGGAAGGAGAAAGCCTGAATGTTGTCCTGTCTCAGAGTTCTCTCTCCTGCTTGAACGCCAAATAATAAGGTCAGCTGTGATTTTAAACAACTCAAAGAGCAATTCCTAATGTTTTTCCATCAGGACTTCAATTTCCTGGATATCTCATGTAATACTACATGCTTTTTTTTGTATCAAAAGTCTCATCAGGATGACTCTATTTCCATTTCTATGACACAATAATAGGGATAACTCTCAGGTAGCCAGGATAAATGGTCAGCATTTTTCCTTCATCGCAGGAAGCATGCCAGCTGCTTACATGATGGGTGAGCTCTCCGGGGCCACGCACGCAGCGAGGCCTGTGCCAGTTATCTGGGTGGCTCTGCTTTTCCCAAGGGAACGAGTCACTGACGCAGCTACTGCTGCTCCACCCCTGGTATTGGTTTCTAATATCTTACCCTGGCAGGAGGTCAGGAATCCAGGAGGATCCAGATTTGGGTCCAGGCTCCTGTTCTGTTTCCTTCCCTTTATGGCAGTAATGGATTTCCTGTGCTTCCCTCCCTTTCCTCTACTACTTCTTTATAGACGTGACCATTACGTAGCTCAGACAAAATGGATTACCAGGCAACGCTCGTCATTGCCACCACTCTACCACCTATTTGTCTGTTTGCAGAACCAGACTCATTGCGCAGAGGTTTTTAGTTGCTGTGTTTGCTTTAGCAGTGTTGTGTGAGGCCATGGCATTTCAAAGCCACGGCAGGCTGGGGAGGTATTGCTCCTGTCGCCTCTGTTTCCCCATCTGCAGCAAATCATTAAGGGAGACTTCTGGGTGTTTCTTGCAACCTCTGCATGGGGGTGAGTCAGCATTCCCTTGAGGGCTCCATCACTACCACTGTCATTTCCTCCCCCTCAACATGGTGTGTGGCCAGAGGCACCTGCAGAGCCAGGAGAGTAGAGTTACAAATGGGTGTGCCTCCCTGGTATGAAGCAAGCGTTTTGGTGAAGGCATCCATGCCAGTGCCACCCACAGGGTGCAGCCAATGGGGAAGGGAGTGATGGAGGGCCTCATTAGACAGGCTGCTACTTGCAGCTGGCAAGTGCAGGCTGAGAGCATCACTGTGCTCCTCTTGGGCCATAGGCATGCTCTGTCCATCACTCCACAGGAGCACCCTGAGACAGGAGCTGCTGTTCAGATGGATGCCTCTGAAAAATGAATAGGATCAAAAGTATTTTGGGGGTTGCTATTTCATTAGCAGTGCTTGTAAAGATTTCTGAGAAGTGTGAGCATTTCCTGCTTTTAGCCAGTCTCTTAATTCACATCACACTAGGCTTGACCCCAACTCCCACTGGCCTCTTCCCCACTACCACTGTCCTTCCCCAAACCTGCTCCTGCACTCTTCCCAGCCTCTCTTGTTGGATGATGCCAAACCTCTGTGTCCTGCACTGACCTTCCAAATCAGGCTGTTGATGCCACACAGTGATGATACATCTCCTCTACACGTGATAGTTGGTGTCCTGTACCTGCTGCTGTTGGGGAATGCAAGTAGCTCCATTGCATGGAAGGGTGGGAGATGATTATGGCTCCTCAGTCTCCCAGTCAGGAGGTGCTTCAATGCATTCATCTTTCTCCTCCAATACAGGTTGAACCAGTCCCTGCTGTTACTGCTTATCCCCCGTTTCACAAACCTGGGTTAAGAGATCTCCTTTCCTCTGTGTGAGGCCACAGTTCCTCACATATAAAGCCCACCCAAATCACTCTAGTTGTTGCTTCTTTATTTTCAGATTTGTCTTACATTGCCCAGATAATTGGATATTCAGGAAGGGAATGATAAATTTGTAGGAGTGATAGCAATTTTTTCAGGAATCCCTTTTTAAGCATCACACATCCCTGAAGGGCTGTCATTATACATGTTGCTAATTCAATTTTTTTAAAAATCCCAAACAAATTTACATGGGAGAATAGTTTTAGTTTAAAGAAATTGTATTTCTATTTACAGCCAAGGAAATTGATGTCTTTAAAAATCTGACAGTGTTATTTGCAACAGCTGGTTTGGTTTATGAAGCTGCTAACAGGAGAGAGAGCAGTCTCTGGGACAATGATTTTATACTTCAGAGTACTAGTAATCTGTTTGTCCTTGCTTAACTTCTTCTATGCCATGCCCCAGTTCACATTTGGAGCTATATTTTATCTCCAAGTTCCTATTATTTCTTACAGGTTAGCACAACATATGACCTATGACACTGCAGCCATAAAGAAAGTAGGCACATGTGATTTTTCCTTCAGTTTTCATATCTCAGTGCTCTGGCCATTTAATTTAGTTTCCCAGGTGCTGACAGCTGGTAATGCTCTTAACTGCTCTCCCCTGTTGGTAAGTTATGGATATTTCCTAACTGGAGTTTAATTGTGTAACTTTATTTCACTCAAAATGCCAAAGGTCCTAGGAACCCATTCCTCCTTCAGGCTGATTATGGCACTGGAGATAATACTGTTTGTGGATGGTGAACCTAAATCCCTGATGAGTGTCTTCTAAGGCAAACTGACATTTATTGTGTTCCTCATTATGACATGACTGTCCAGAGCTGGCCCAGAGGACAAAAACCCCCAATTTTTTAGGTTACACCTTCCAGATATATATAAAAGCAAGCATAAAAAACTATAGTTTGAGTTTTTCACTCAGGCTCAAAGAGACAATAGCAATAAGAGATTTAAAGAGCTGTTCTGTAGGTACCAAAGATGGGAGCAGGGTATTGCACCAACCCAGCACTGTGAAGCACGATTTGGTCCTACAAGTACTATCTTGCACCTGCCACATTTAGTTTGTGTTTTTCCCCTCTTTCCTAGAATGACATGTCGCTGCTCTTGGTGTTGGGCACACTGTGCAGTGCCAGGCTGTCTCATCAACAGAGCATTGGTGTGGTCCTCCCCTGGTGGCCTTGACAAGGTAGTCAGGATGCTAGGGGTGACCTCGGAGCCCCTCCTGTGAACCTGTTGTCCTCCATCCTTCAATCTGTATCAATGAGGGTTGCCCTGGCTGCCTTGCTTCCCAAGTGGGCAGAGTGACACCAGTGACCTTGCATCTCCTTGGGCTCCTGCTCTCTGGAAGAAACCTGACAAAGGGATCCCAGGGTGCTGGGACTTCGCTGTGAGAAGGTGCACATGATCTGTAGGACCACAAGCATGTCACACAGAGCATGCATCAGTGTTACTCAACACCAGCCTTCCTGACCCTCACTGGGAATTAGGGACCAAAATGCCTATTGGGACTGCCATGAAGTTTGCCTATAGCTTTGCTCAAAAGGTGAAGTAGGCCTTCACTATATCCCTGGGCATAAACTGTGAGAGCAATAAACTGGGGGTAACAAGCAATAAAACAATGGTGAAATGTTCTGGTGCTGTTGAAACAGAGAGGCTAAGGTGGGAAGGGCAGGACTGATTGATGTTCCCTTTTCTGAAAGGTTAACTCACTTTGGCCAATACCATGACTATTCAATGCTTCTGCAGCTATGGCAAGCTGGACTCAGATGGAGATGGAGAGAACCTGATAAAAAATGAATACAGCATCCCTTTTGTTCTGCCTCTACTCTGTGTATTCATACCTCTGTGTACCTGAGAATATCTAACCTGTGCATGGAGGTGTCAGCTTTGATGGGTTATGCTCCTTCTCCCTAGGAGAGAATAGAGGAAAGCTTGCTGTGGGAACCACTCTGAATTGGGCCCACTGGTTTCACTGTGAAAGAAAAGAAGTTTGTCAAAACTTGACCCTCATTTTATAAATCCTCAGTGAATTGGCTGGGATTCCTCTTCTATTTGTTTTTGTTTTTCTCTGCAGATGCCAACTGGCTGCTGCCTGTTCAGCAGCCGATGGGGAAGGATTGGCCCAGTGGGAGAAGGTGTTATAATCCTCCTGGAGCAGCTGCCCCAGCTTTGTTGCGTGCTAGTGAAGCCCGGAGGCAAAAGGACCAGGCTTTCCACTCTGAGGTACATGAACACTCCTGGGGGCCTTGCATGAGGCATGGGAAGGGTGGTGAGGCAAAGGCTGTGTTGCACTGGAGGGCTTGGAAACGTGCTTCAGCAGACAAGGAGACGCCATGCACAGGGAGACCCACATGTCTTCTGTGCCCTTTTCCTGACAGTCTATGGAAATTCCTGATGCTGAATTGTGAGCTAGTCTAACACAGATCCAGTGAAGAGAAGCTAGGAAGAAGCAGATTTTTTTTTTTGTCCAGTTAGTATAGACAGCTGGCTGCTAATCACCATTAGTACTTCTGTAGGAAGAAAACAGTGGGAAGAGGTCCTTGTCTTTCCCAATGCATTTCCTCTCTGCTCCTTTCCCTA
>NW_008236767.1:7733246-7739732 GCF_000691975.1 Corvus brachyrhynchos
AAGGCAGCTATTTCTGGTGTCATCTAAAACAGACCAGAAGGGTTTTTCTGGTTTTGCTAATACCAGCTATTTCACTGATTTAGTTTAAAGGGTATCAGCACACTCAGGAATGATAAATGGGAAGGAGGAGGGAAAGTAACAAATAGCTGTGGGTGAGAAAAGGCAGAGTCCTTCGGCAGCTTTGCCATTAGATAATTGTGGTGTGGAAAGCACCTTCAGATGTCCACTGAGAAATGCATTGGCATTTGGGTTCCCATTCCAAAAAACATGCTGGAGCATGCTTCACTGCTGCTCTGTTTCTTCATTCTTAGTAAACTGTCAAGCAAGCACATGTCCAAGGCACCCACTGACTAGTCATTGGGGCTTAGGGAGAGGAGAAAAGTAAATATTGCTAGCTCTGTTCTGATGAAATGTGCAGAAAATAGACAAAGCAATTTGAACAGAAATAAAATATATAGCCTGTGTACCCCTTCGGCAGGTGTTGGAGTGCTGTAGTGTTTTGCTGATTTGCCTGTGGTTTTACTACAGCTTTCATCTCTAGTATCTGAAGCTTACACATACATTTAGGTTTCTTGCTTCTGCATAGGTGACAAACTTGTGGTCTTTCAAGATCTCCATGGGGCCGTATCTGATTTATCCCAGTGAGTAGTTTGGTTTTCTTGACTAAGATTTCTCTTGATTTCTGCCGGTGAAGTGGAACTGAACTATAGTTCTGGGTACACTGGAAATGTATGCTGGAAATTGCTGCAGGGACTGCACAGTGCTAATGCACTTTTGCTGATCACCCTGATTGCCTAAGGATTACCTGATTAAAGTTATGGTTTATATGCTGCATGTCTTGATAGACAAGGTCACAGTTATGCAGCCTGAAGTGCCACCTAGAGTCTTACTTCATGTATCTTTGATAACATTGTTCCCAGGACCGTGTTTGAAGGTCAAGAGCAGGATAGTGGGGGCAAGATTAGCAAGCTATCTTCAGAGGTCTAAGAAATTACAGTAGTGAAAATTAAGCAATTGGGATGAAGAGACCACTGTTGCTGGAAAACCCCTGATTATTGTTCCCTCTCTGTTGCCTGATCTCTCCCTCACACACAGAGATGTGGGAAGGCAATGGGGTCAAATGGGAATCCCATGGGACACAACTGCTGTGGGGTCTGCTTTGGACAGAAGATGAAGCCAGAACTGTGTTAACCAGAGGTGGCTGCAAACAGGCCCTCAGGGCCACCTGGTGTTCCTAGGCGCCGCCAATGCATCCATCAGCCCCCTCTGTGCCTCGGAGGAAAGTGAGCCAGCTGAAGGGACATTTCAACCCTCCTTCTGGGGACACGTGCTGCTCAAGCTGTTCCATGCATGACATCCGCTCCCTGCCGGGTCCTGCTGGATGCAAACAAATCTGCTCCCTCCCTTCAACCTGCAATGCTATGCTCAGTCCTTGTCCCTGCTTTGAGGGAGCACACAGCAAGCTGAGATGGGATTTCTTATCCTGACTCCTTTACCTGCCAGTGTGCGTCATTTTCCCCCTGAATGCTCCTGGAGAGCAGGCTTTTCCTTTCTCCTGTGTCTCCTGAGCTCACACATTAAATTGGAAAGACCTTTCTGATCCCTCGCACATTCTACCACTGAAAGTAAGCCCCCATGGTTCTTGGAAGGTAAACTGCCCCATTCTTCAGGGTTTTCTGGGATAACTCTGTGTGGAAATGCCTGAAATCACAGGAGGAATGAAGATGTTCAGAGCTGTGCAAAAAAGCCAAGCCTATACCCGCATGTTTCCCATATATAATATCCTGTAGCATTCTGAAACAGATTTCGTTTGTAGCTATATTGAGTACAAAAGCTTTTCCTTCACGTAACAGAATCAATCGGCCCATAGTGGGTCTTTATTCCCATTCAAATTAAGGGCAATTCCATACCGAAAATGCACTAATGTAACTAAATTGATTTCTAACTTGATTTTAGTTAAATGGGTGTAGTTCCCTGCGGGGATACACTTAAATCAGTCGAAGAGCAGGTAAATTATGCATCTTTGTATATTTCTCTGCGATTTATCTTAATTAGGTGTAAAGGGATCTCAGGGTAACGGAGGCTCTGACCACGGGTAAAAACGCCCACACAGGTTCTGGGGATGCTTAGCAACTCTCCTAAAGTGCCGAATGCTCTTAACTCCTGGCATAGAGTGCCGGAGGTGTTCGCTGCCTCACAAGTGTTCCGCACTTCTGGAGATCAGGCCCGCACTGTCGCTCTGTGCGTGCGTGTGTGGTGTCTCCCCCATCACACTTCCTGGTGGATAATTGCCTCCCCCCCAACTAGGCACAGCCTTGGCTCTGAAGCACCCTCGTTGCTCTGAGAGCTGAGGCTAAGTGCAGCCCTCAGCACACCCAGGATCCTGGAGGATTTGGAGGGAGGCTTTTTTCTTATTGAGCTGTGCCACCCTTGCAGGGGAGCTTATCTTCCCCATGAGAAAGGGGAAAAAAAAAACCTTAGCAAAGGAAAATGGAAATGATTTATAACCTGAGGCACAGCCAGCACTAGGAAATGTCTCTCTGATCATCTTGGGCAAAGTCACATCTGTGAGCTGCTTGGGTACGGCTTTTGGCTTTGCAGTGTTTCCCTGCTCCCACGCAGGAGCCCATTGTCTCTTCCCATTCCCAGTGTCAGGAAAGTGGGGCATGCCTTCAAAGCAGGGATGCTCAGGGGCTGTGGTCCCCACCCCAGGAGGGCATTGCATGCTATATTATATGGGAAGGAGCCATTCACACTCAGCACTCCTGCAAGCTGTGGTGCTTAAAAAAATAATAAAATCAACTCTATATTATTTTAATTGTTTTTAAAATAGATGGATTGTAAAGCTGCCCAGTCCAAACTGCCTTTAACCCCTTGAAAAGAAGCGTAAAGGGGGGATGACATGTCCCATCACTCAGGAATATGGATTTTGAAATTTCTGTGTCTAACTTATTGAAGATTATATGCCAATATCTAAGTTTGGGAAACTTCTGACCTTTCACCATTGATGAAGGCTGTGGACAAGTCTAACATACAGTGGGATAATGGAAATATAAGCAATGGTTTCCAGGGTAGAGGCCAGAAGTGTGGAGGCTGTGGTCATTCTTCCAGGAATGATGTACGGGCTTGATTGACCAGAAATGTCTCTGAGAAAGTGAGAGACCCAAAGAGGTCAATCCCCTCTCTTCAATGGCTCTGGCTATTTTCTTTAAATTAAAAAGAAAAATGGGACACTCTAGTCCTTTGTGTAATTTTATAGCCTAAGGAATATTTCCTAGGCTTGCTCTGCTGTATGTGCTATAAAGCACGGTGGGGTATTTAGCCCCTGAATTTTCATTTGGGTGTTTTTTTCTCCTGTTCACATTTATTTACTGTGCAGTATCAATTTCTATATGTTCTGTGTTTTTCTGTTTAATTGAGAATTTTATATTAATAAACCATGGAAGCCTAATGTCAGTATTTGCTAGCATCATAGGCACATGCAATGTTATACAAATGCTTTTTCTCCCTTCCCTCACCCTTCTTTCCTTCTCTTCCTCCTTCCCCCCTACCTCTCCCAGACAGTTACAACATTTCTGTATATATTTTTCCATGCTACCTTTAAAACTTTGAACACAAGGAGGTTCGCAGTCAGCTCCACATAATATCAGAGTAACCATCCATTTAAAGATGCTGCAGGACAAAATGTTCAAGGACAGCACCATAAGGGTCTGCTTGGCTCTGGGTGAATAGAGCTCCATTGTGTTTGCTCATGTGATGACTGCAGTCCTCTCCTCTCCTCTCCTCTCCTCTCCGCCCTCAGTCTCTCTGCTTTAGTTTCCAGCTCTGCACCGTAGCTTATTCATGCCATTTATCTCTTCTCTGAACTTGTACAGGTTCAAAATTTCCTTTTTTGTGGAGAAGATCAAGAGGTGGGGGTCACAGGAGTGTTGTGGGCTGAACTCTTTAAGTTGGTCTACATCTATATCTCTATATCTATATATCTACATCTATATATCTATATCTATCTATATCCCAGGAAGTCAACCATATCCTGGGCTGCATCAAAGAAATGTGCAGGTTGAGGGAGGTGATTCTGCCTCTCCACTCTGCTCTCATGAGAGCCACCTGGAATCCAGCTCTGGGGCCCCCAACTTAAGTACCTAAGGACATGAACCTTTCTGGAGTAAGTCCAGAAGAAGGCAAAGAAGAAGATCAGAGGGCTGGAGCACGTCTCATATGAGCACTGGCTGAGAGAGGTGGGGTTGTTCAGCCAGGAACAGAGAAGGCTCCAGGGAGACCTTGCAGCATATTCCAGTACCTAAAGGGGCTACAAGAGAGCTGGAGAAGGACTTTTTATAAGTGGTAGAACAAGGGGCAATGGGTTTAAACTGAAAGAGGGTAGGTTTAGATTGGGTATTAGGAAGAAATTATTTACTTTTATGGTGGTGAGGTACTGAACAGGTTTCTCAGAGAGGTTGTGGATGCTTCATCCCTGGAAGTGTTCAAGGCCAGGCTGGATGGGGCTTTGAGCAACCAGGTGTAGTGCAACATGTCCCTGCCCATAGCAGGGGAGGTAGAACTAGATGATCTTCCAACACAAACCATTCTATGATTCTATGATTCTGTATCTGTATCCATGATGTATGTATTCTAATACATGTCAACTTCAGGTTCTTCACACTCCTAAACCTAAGGAAAATTAATGCAAGTCTGCAGTTTACAGGAAACAGGACCATCACAACTTTTCTCCGTAACTGCATGTGTCAGGCTATGCTCTTGGTGGCAGAGAGCCCTCATGGTGGGTGGGTCAGTGCTATGGTATGTAACTACAGCTAGCAAGCGTACTTTCTATCAAAAAACTTTGGGCAAGGAGCCATGTTAGATGATGGAGCTGCAGCCTCTGTCCTGGGCAGGGAGGACTGCCTCCGTGCAGCTGTGGCAAAGCTGAGGATGTCCCAGCTGAAGGGCTCATTGCTAAGCGGTGTTACAGCCCATGTAGTATCCCTGACCTTGTGGCATCCTGTGCTTTTGGCTCATGGGAATATGCAGAATGAAGCTGCACCTCATTGTCCTCTAAAAAGCCGTCCCTCACAGGGAGCCCACATTGCCACCATACAGGCAAAGGTAAAAAGACAGCTCTGACTCCTGTTCGATATTTTTCTGAATGGTGGTGAAAATGCCCCTCATCATAATCTACTCAGTAATAAAAAAATGATCATTTTTATGTCATTCAGCAGAAATGTATGGTAAATGAGATTCAAAGGATTAATGCACAAAGGAAATGTCAATGTTAATCTATAGACAGTCCCTTTAGTCCTGCTTGTCATAAATTCAGAGCAAGAGAGTTTGCAGACTGGCTTGGGAAGGATAAAATCGAAGGATTAAACAAACCATAACTCAATCTTTCAGTGCCTTGAATTCTTACTTTTGGGGGATTTTCCTCTGTAGTTTTTCTTAAAAGAACATATATCTTTAGTGAGAGAGAGAAATTACAAACATTAGACCGTGAAAGTTGGGCTTTCTTATAGTCATGCTTGCACAGGCGGGCTCTAACTCAAATCAGCTGTGCTGGGTAAAAGCTGTGCTAGTATCTTTTATTGCTAACACTGAGCTACTTGGGTTACTCACTGTTGTGTCTTCTATGGGAATATAAGAATAGACAGGCTGGCTTTGTCTCCCTTCTGACAGGGAGGCTCTGTATCTACCCATCCTCAGCAATCAGATCATAAAATTAGAGCTTCACAATTGTTGTTGGTGGGTTTGTGGTGTTATTTTGTTTTGTTTTATTTTCTTAGATGAATGTTAAATTTTTTTTGCTTCCCAGTATTCCAGCTCAGCCTGAGAGGAGGGTGTGGATCTTTGGATAATGTGAAGAACAGCTCAGGTCTGATTTTTTCTCTGGATGAAGGACTCAGTCTTACACCGGGATTCACAAGGGTGGTACTTTCTGCTTATTCATTTAGACTGCAGTCTGCCTGGTGCCAGGCCCTGCCCAACTTCTTAGCGTAGAAAATGTGCATTCAGTTGCATGTCTAATTTGTTCACAAATTTTCCATGAGTGTTGAACCAAATCACACTGCAAAGACTATGCCTAGTTATGTGCCTAACTCAGCATTTGCACACAAAATTGCCTAATGAGCATGTGCAATTATGGCAATTAGACTTGTGAATTAAGCATGCAAATACCCTAGCATTTGGGTTAGAGAGTCATAGCCCATATCACTAGAAATAGCATAACCTATTTTAGATATGATGAAAAAGCACATCCACCTTTTCCAGTGTGACCACACTCATGAAAAGAGAGCATTGTAAGACCTTTGGCTTGGGGAGGAAAGACTACAAGCTCTGGGCAGAGACCATAAGGAATCTGCAAATGAAATGAGACTTTAGGTGCCTCTGCTTCTCTGTCCCAGGTGTCTCTTGCTCATAATGAAATACCAGCATGCTCTCACTGAGCATACCTTGTCTTAATGGGGTTATTCTCATGCAGCCTCCATCAGCAGG
>NW_008236767.1:7739748-7761075 GCF_000691975.1 Corvus brachyrhynchos
CAGCCTCCATCAGCAGAAACTGCTGTAAAAAAAAGTGGACAACTTTCCTTCTATTAAATGCAGAACTACCCTATGCTCACACAAATGTTGCTGCTGAATTCGTTGGTTTCTAAGATAATTCCACTTCAAGGCATTCCCATCCTACTGAAGGAAGGCACTGCTGGCTGGCTGCAGCATAAATCCCAGTGTAAGGTGTGAATTTGTTTGGCAGCTGCCAGAACTGAGATTTTTGCATCAGTTATTGCTGCCTTAGTGAAATAAGGTTAACAAACAGAAGTGAGCAGGTGGTCAGAGATAAACAGGTGAGGGAGCACATTTCTGTAATAAAGAAAAGTCTTGGGAGGGAAACCATACTCCCCCCTTAAATTTCTGCTTCATTAAGGTGATTTCAAACTCGCTGGGAAATCAAGGACTTTGTAGCTGATCAGCGCAAACAAAAATAATCCAGGTGGCAAGTCTGATGAGATATGACCTTGTTCAAAATCAATAGACTGTTCCCCTTCCACCGAGCACAACCGACTCTCGAATGAGTTTACTTCAACAGAGGCATTTCCCTCACAACATTAACATTTTAATTGCTTGTGCAGGATTTTCTGGAAAATTAACCCAGCTCTGGTTGAGCACCGGGTGAGGATGCTGGGCGCAGGGCTGGGAGCGCAGGCGGTGCTGCGGGGAGCTGCAAACACATACTGCCACCTAAAGGAAAGAAACCTGCATGGAAACCGCGGAAAGCTGCTCCCTTCAACTCTCTGTCAGAGCTGGTTAAAACAAAGAGGCTTAATTTGCTCTTCGCAGCCTGCCTCCCTGATGCCTTCCAAAGGGTTGTCTCCCTGGCAGAGCAGGGCAAGTCCATCAGCATCACGTACTCTCTGCTGCAGGACCAGTAACACAGTGGTCACACACCTGGCAGTGGGCACGGGGTAACTTCTCAAGTTGTCCCAACTTCTTTGTGTGCCTATGGAGTCTTGTGGCAGGGTCACAGATTAGGTGCAGCCAGGTCTTGTGCCAGGGGAGATGCGCGAGGAGGGGTCCGCCAGGGAGCAAAACCCCACCTGTGCTGAGGCACAGGCTGTGGCACTGCTCCCACTCCTGCTGCCAGGTCCTGCGGGGCAGGGCCAGCTGGGAACAGGAAGACAGCTCAGGCTGATACATCAGTAATGGATGGAAGGGGAGGGTGGGTGGCAGCCTAGTAGGTGGTCTTCAGATCATGTCTGATTTTACTTCATTATCTAATGTAGATTGAATAAATGCCAAGGGGACAGGACTGAGATCCGCTCAGCCCGGCTGAATATCTTAACTCCTACTACTAAAGAGACAGGCTTCTTTTGAACAGGTTTTTTTCTTGCTTCATTCCTGGCTGCACAGAGGAGGCAGGCAGAAGAAACTATTTACAGAGAATATATTCCCACAGAGTATTCCCAATCCCTTTATGAGCAAAGCCTGTGAAAATAAAGGAATGGGGTGGGGGAGGGGAAGGAAATCTTCCCCTTGCCTTCTGTAAGCTTGTGGAGCATAAAGGAAAGGACCTCTTTCAAACACATATAGGTAACGCTGAGCCACAGAGCTGTGTCCTCGAGGTGTGGCTAACATGTCAGCCCACAGGGCTGAGCAGGCTCTGTGCCAAATCACCAGCAATAAAAAAGAGTGAGTTTGGGAACTTTCTGTGGTTTGGAGTGCTGTCCAATTTCCCAGCAAGGGGCTGCCAGAATCACATTAACACCTTGACTGCCAGTGAGGTGGGGCTCTCAAAGGCTGAGCCAGTGAATGAAGGCTGAAGGGGTGTGGAGGTGCATGTAGCTGCACACTAAAAAGCAGCCTATGCAGGAGTGGGCTGAGGTGAGGGGAGCCAGTGCTCACAGAAGCCTTTTTGGTGTTTCAAAGGCAAAGTTTTGGTGTTTTGGGGCACTTTTGCAGAGCAGCAGTGTTTCCTTCAGTGCATGCCCATAGACAGCCATACACACACAGTGCCTACTGCCTAAGCTCTGCCTGCAGTGTTTTCCCTGATGTCTGACTTCAAGTAATGGGTTGCACCCAAGTGCTTGGCATCACACATGGCTATCCTGGGAGGAATGATGTCTCAGAGAGACAGGAGGTTATGCACAGAAAGCAACGCCCCACTGAGCAGTCATAACCAGCACATTCCTGGGATTCCTGCAGGGCCAGCCCCAATCTGCAACTCAGAGCTCACCCGGTGAGAGCACTTCTGGTCTGGTGGGACACTGGGCCACTGCTCTTCGAGGTCAAGCTGTTACCAGTTCACAGCTCCAGGAAAGCTCTCCAGGAAGGCTGCAAGGTCACTGTCAGGCAGAATGGATATTGGTTTATCTTATGTGAGTTATTTTCTTTTTAAAACTGGTCATGATCTCAGCGTCCCTACTGAGTGTGACCATGGAGCCGGTTTAGGATGTATCTTTCTTGTTTGTGCTGTTCTACATTGTAGCTTACAGCCTTGGTTGGAGTACAGAAAGTGCTTGCTGGGAAGTAAGTTTCTCAGACAGAAGGAACATTAATGTGACTTTTCTTCATAGAGAACTTTAATTTTATTTGTGGTGAGTTCTTCACAATGATGTGTCTGTGTTTGAGGTATTTTTAATACTACCTTAGGATCTTTTTAATTAAATACATTTTTTCCTTTTGATGTCCATGTGATTTTGTAAGCCAATGAACATCTGTGTTCAGATGGGGTTTTCAATCCCATGCAATATCTGCATTTGCAGTGCAAGGCACTAGCATCTTGCTCTCTTCCATCTCTAGTATTGCTTAATGGGTTAGAGGTAAATGCAACAGGGTAGGAATGAAAAGAGGGATTCTCAAATGGGTTAGGGTACTGTAAAGCGCTGTTTTAAAACTTGAATATAGCTTCTCATTAATTAACACTACAGTTGTATGGACACGGTCGTAATAAGTGCTGGAAGGAACAGTGGGGAAAGCAGCTGATGATACTTCAAATAGATTTCTGTTTAGACTTGAACAAAAAGCTGTTTACTCCTCTGTGTCTTAATTTTTACGTCTGATTAGAGACGTTGTGATTAAAGCTGAATGTGATGAAGCATTTTCAATTCAGTTACTGGAGAAGTTGGTTCTGGCCAAAAGGACTAAAGGAATATTCCATAGCTGTTCCTCCCTAGGAGCCAAGGAAGCCAAGTTGTCCATTTCTAAAAGACAGAGAAAGGATTTATTTGAAATTTATATCTATTAATTTCATGTTATGTACAAATTACCTTACTATATTATTCTATTGAATTTTTGAATATCACCCATATATCCCGTAGGTATTAAAGCATTTTAATATCATGCCTTAACATTTTTTACATGAATTCAGTGAACTAGATTTCCATTTGTTAATTAAATGTTTCAGCTTTTTCAGAGCTAAATGCTTTTGCAAAGTTACAGGAAATTTCCTTTCTGCCCTTTACCTGCTTATTTTGAAAATATTGGATCCCCCTTTGCTGCTGTTTCTGCCCTTGCACTGTGGCTAGGGCCAAGGATTAGGTGCTCTTGGTGTGTTTTGGGGGCTGTGACAAAGTGCTGCCAATGAATGTCTGTAAGGCAGAGTCAGTGCTTGCATGGCACTACCTGCAGCTATTACCCGAGTAATGGCTCGGGATGGCCCCTTTACACGCCAGCCACCATCCAGCTTCTCTGCCATTGCCTCTCTGTGTCGGATCTGGGTGAGCAGAAGTTTGCATTCCCCCAGCAGCCCTCACAGAGCTGTGCTTTGCAGTGGTATCTAGGAAGTGGTGTTTTGGCTACCACTGTGTGAGCAGCGCTCACACAGCACCAAGGCTGTCTCTTCAAGATTCTACTCTCACCAGTAGGCTGGGGAAGGGCAAGATCTTGGGATCAGCTGACCCAAACTGACCAAAGGGATATTCCATACCATATGGTGTCAGATATAAAAACTAAGAGGATGGAGGAGGGGAGGGTATTTGTCATTGCAGTGTTTGTCTTGTGGAGAAACCACTCTGTGTACTGAAGTCCTGCTTCCTGGGAAGAAGCTGGACATCATCTGCTGATGGGCACTAGAGAATAAATCTTTTGTTTTCCTTCATTTTCATACACGACCTTTGTTTTTGCTTTTATTAAACTGCCTTTATCTTGACCCACAGGGGTTTTTTTCCATCTTATTTTCTCCCCTGCCCTGTGCTCCTGAGGAGAGAGGGTAGGGTAGCTTGGTGGGCACCCAGCATCCAGCCAAGGCCAACCCACCACAGTCCTTGTTGGTGCTCAAGGTGAGGCACAACACAGTGGCAGTTTTTTATTTAGTGTGCTACAGCTGCAGTAGTTGTGAAGTGGAAAACACCTGCACAGGCCATGGAGTTTGTTGACTGCACTGCTTATCTCTATTTTGCTGGCTTGGGAACATGTTAATACAAGAAACAGCTCTGTGTTTTGCCCTGGCATTGCTGGCCTTGCTGTGCTGGGGGAGCTATCTTGTGGAGATGATGAGGGAATACATCCCCCTCCTCCTATCCGGGGTTGATGTGAACGGTTTTATTATGAGGTTCCTGAGGTTCTTGTTCACCCTTGTGAGCTCTCGAATACTGCTAACAAACACTGTAGCAGAGTATGTAGTTTGTGGAATCTGGTATCATCCCAGTGCGAGAGAAGAAAACTTTTAGGTCAGGAGAGACAAAAATGTGTCTGGAGGCAACAGATCCCTGGGTGACAAGGTGTGTGAAAGGATTTGGGCAGGTTCCTAGAATGATTATTATGTCCCATAGCCTGGGACTTCACACCTGAACATGAAAGTAACCCCGACAAACTGGCGTGTCACCTGACAGAAGAGTGCTTTGCCTATCCCGGTAAAAACCAGTTCCCATCACTGTACTGGTGCCTGGCCTGTGCCTACTGAGCCACAGTTCAGTACTCTTAGAGGACTGTGGTTGAGACAGAGACCAAACACTTCAGTCATTGCTCCAGCAGTAAAAAAGAAACAGTGGATAAGGAAAACAACAGGTCCGTATCATCTATTAGTAAGGGAGGAGAAGGAAGAGGAAAAGTTTGATCAAGAAGCTGATCCTTCAACAAAGAAAGAGTGAGAGAATTCAGGCAGAAAGTAGTAAATACCTGGTCCCTGACCACAGAATTTCAAGACATGTGGAAGACATTTTTCTTCCAGAGCAACTGGAAGCCCTACTTCCTGGGAACTGTCTGGGCATCACCTGCTGGTAGGAAGTAGAGAATAAATATTTTGTTTCCTTTGCTTCTGTGCATAGCCTTTGCTTTTGCTTTATTAAACTGTCTTTATCTTGACTCAAGTGTTTTTCTCTATCTTATTTTCTACCCACCCTGCCCTGCCCAGCTGATAAGAGTGGCATGTGAGTACCTGGCATCCAGGCAAGGTCAACCCACCACATTTCCCCAGGGTAAGTCATTGGCAAGTTCAGGAAAATAGTTTAGAAATACAGGGCTCACTATGACTTTGCCTAAGCCCACTCACATCATTATGAGTGTCTTGTGGGGGGCACTGTGGGGGAGCAGGACTAACAAACAGCTTCAGCCCTTCTCCAAGCAGGTGATGTCTGCAGGAGCAGATCCAGGACATCTGCTGGGTGACAAATGATGTTGTGTGGGTGCCGTAGCCACCCGGGAGCCAGTGAAGGTCTCCTCGCCCTACGCACTTTGATGATGTTGGTTCCACCTTGTGAATTCTGTGGAGTGACTTTGATGGGCCCTGGCAGAGTGGAGAACCAGCCACAGCCTGCATTTTCCTCACTTAGCATAATCAGTCCACAGCCATGCCTAGATGGCCTAGAGCTGGAAGGCTGCATAAGAGTACCACATATAGCCCAGGAGAAAACTTGTCTTGAAGAATGGGAAAGGCAGGCTCAGGGGAATATGTATCTGTGATTAATCTGTTCAGCCACTGGGTGCCAATGTTGGCTCATATTTGATAATCGGACACGTTTTTCTATGGGAAGAGGAATTTTTAAAATCTAAAGGAAAATGCTGTAGTTTTGAGAGGCTGCAGAGCTTGAAAAATATCCCTGAGAGCATGTGAATTTTTCTTCAAACAGATCTGGAAATGGAGTTCCAGGAAGGTGTCCATGAGGGGTGGGGAGACAGCAGACCCCTGGGTTAACAAAAGAAGGAGAGGAACCCTTAATGAAATGGGCTTGCTGAGAATTATGAATCTGTGAGCCTATGTCATGTAGTGATTAATGATGAACCACTGTTTTAACTTTGGATCAAATAATGGGTTGCCTCTGAAAAGCTTCATTAATCACTGTTAGAAATAGGCCTGCCAATTCATTACTTCAGGGCAGACATGAGCTGAACAGTTCAGCAAATTTCAGGATTGAGTGACTCTAGGCAGGGGACGGTTAAAAAGAAAGCAGGGGTCTAATCTGTGTTTCAATGCATTGGGATTTATGAGTGAAGAATATCCTCTCATTGGCAGTTCCCTCTTCTTCCCCTCCTCTCCCACAAAATCTTTTTGATGATTGTGATCTAGGCACAATGGACAAAAAAAACATGGCATTCAGGGCCAAGTCTGGGCTGGATTCTTCTCCCAGGTACCCAGATGTGACTCTGATCCAAATCACTAGGAATCATATTGTATGTCTCGGGGCAGAGCCTGGCTGTCCTCAGCTGCTGTTTCTCACTTTGCAGCCTTCATCTGAGACTAATGCTGTCTATTGAAGTGCAGAACGTCAACAAGAAAGATATTTGCCCCCCCTTTTAAGAAACTGCTGTCAATAGTAAGAAGCTTCTGTTCTTTTGATGTGATTCAAGATTTTTAAGCCACCTGGGATCTATTTTAATTGCTGTCCCAGGAAGCTAAAGACTGGGAAACATAAGAAAGTACAGCTGATGCTCCCTGCTTGGGAAGAGATCAACTCTTTTTCTTTAAAGTAACATCCAAATATCAGGAAAAAAGTGCACTGTGCCTCCCTGCTATTTGCACATAGTCAGTCTGGACAGGGGAAGAGAAAGAAATAGAAATTAGGGGCAGAATAAATTTATCAGACAAATTTGTTTTGCTCCCAAAACATTTGTTTTGATCAAAACAAAAACCCTTTGAAGGTGTAGCAAGTATTACCTGAGTTATTTTGGATAGAGATCTTTCCTTTACTCCTGTAAAAAAGGAAATGGCAAATTACCTGCCCTGCCCTCATCTCCATCCACCCTCAAAGCCTAAATGCTTCTGCTTTTTTTTCAGTCACTCCAACATTTACAGATTTACTTCAGCTACAATTTACTGTAAATTTCTCAAAGTTCATACTCAACGATTTTTCAGTTTCTTCTTTTTGAAACATTAACCCAAAATGATCATTTACATTATTTTGGTTTCCTGAGAATATGAGTACTTTTATTCAGGACTGACCTAACTTCCTTGAAAAAAACAAAAAAGTCATTTATTCGCACAGCTGGAGATAGAGAGGGAAAAACATCTGGATATGAGAAGGGAGAGAAAACGTGCATTGGAAGGGAAAAAAACAGTAAAAGGACAAAAGGTTATAAGGAGAAAAAGAAAAAGGATTGATATGGGGGTTGGAGTGTGTATCCAGGGATTATGTGAAGAGGGCTGTAGAAAGTGGACCTTGAAAGGGAAATGTAAATATGGTGATGGAAAGGAGGAGGAGAAAACTAAGATGAAACCAAGAAAAGATAGGGGAAAAATTAAATGGAATAAAATAAACAAATGGAAAGCAAAAATAATGAGAAAATCTTACACTGGAATGAAACAAAAGGGTGGCTAAAAAGAAAATGTAGTCTAAGACAAACAAAGTTAAGAAAACTGATGAGAGTAAGAGATATGCTGAAAAGGACCTACAAATTGAAAAATCCTGGAGAAATTTATTGGTTTATTGCAGAAAGGGAAAACAACATCCTTTTTGAATCTTGACCACTTGTCACCCAGCCCCAGCTGCAGTGAACACGCCAGCAGAGCAGCCCTTAGCCTCGAGACTGCAGTGTCCCCACTGCCAAATCCACAAAATCCATGTGTGGGACACAACAAGGCTAGGGGAGAGCAGGAAGTAACATGTCAGCACCTGGGACCTGTGTTAATTCGGTGCATCAGCACCTTGGCTTCTACCAGCTCATTGTTTCCAGATGGTGCCTGAGCTGAGCCGGTATTTAAGGCATTTAAGGTCGCCTTCCTTCAGATTTCCAGGGGGCAATACTCTCAAGTATGCAGAGCTCAGTGACAAACTCTTTGGCATGTTGCAGCACTGACAACTGCTTGGCAAAAAATGAGATGGCCATTGAGCAAAATGGTCTGGTTTTTACTAACTCACCAACACCTCCTCCCATGCGGTGTGGGGAAGGAAGGGCACTGGTTTGTCCTGGGCTCCCCAGCCCTTGGGGAAGGGAGATGCGTGCTGGGTCTGTTTACCAGCCCCTCATGAGCAGTGTCAGAGTTCCCTGTGCTCTGGGGTCAACCTCAGCTTTAACCTGCAGGGACAAGGCTGGGGGCTGAGCCAGCCTTCCCTCCTCATTCACCCTGGGGTGCAGGCAGCTAACAAGCCATTCTCTAGGGCATATGGAGGTGGAGGGATTTCATACCTGCCCTCTGAGCTCCTGGTTGAGGTGGCAGCTGGGCACTTTCAAATGAATTAGCCTCAGGACATTCCTGCATGTCTCCCCAGGATATGGGAACAATCTAGATTAATAGCTTAGCACTTTGAACTGACTCAGAGCCCACAGCAATGAGGCAGGGGCCACTCCAAAACCTGGTCTTTGCCCTGTGGTCTGGAGTTGCATGTATGGCAGCAACTATTTCAGCAGCTTTTAATATTTCTCACTCCACCACCACACACATTTAATCTGCTTGGCTGAAATTGTAAAGCCTTTTTTAAAATTCATTTTTATTTTTTATTTTCAGGATTGCTTTATGATTGCTTCTAGACATAAAACATTGAAAGCTTGAAAGAAAAATCAGATTTTAGGTGATATGAAAAAGAGACTGGAAGTAATAAGCACTGCTTCATAATGGGGTGACTTGTTCCTGTTGGCTTACTGTAAATAACCCAAGTGACCAGTGTTGTGATTCGGTGTCAGATCCCAGCTCTGCTGAATAAAATGTCATGATAACATTAAAACATCAGACAGAAAAATGAAACCAATGATCTGTCTCTTCTCTCATATTTAGTTTCACTATTAGTCATTGATTACAACTCTGCCCTGATCAAAGTATTTTTTTATTAATTTCAGTGTATCCCAAATTGTTCATAGACTTTAAAGGTAATACTATTTCTTTCTACTGTCTCAGATAAGGGACAATCAGGCAGAGGTCTAAATTCTTAAAGCTATACCTTCGAGACCATATTGCCCGTATTGAGGGCAATATGGTCTCAAAGAGAATGAGAAACCTATATTTAGCCCTTAGCATTTAAAGTTTAGTCAAACATGAATAATTTTGATTTCCAGACAAAACTGGATCACTAACATATCTCAATTGTCTGATATTTTAGAGAAGAAATACAATTATAAACAAAGAATTTGGTAGTTCTTTCTTGAAACTTGTGTTACAATTAAAGCTTTTGGGCATAAGCATTAATGCATACATGATCAGATCGCTCCAGTTGTAATGGTCAAACTGTCAAAAAATGCTGACATGCTGATAGAGGCATGTATTTCCATTTAGCATTCAGACTTTCAAAGTAACATCTCCGTTGTCTTTAAGGACAGCATCTGGGAAGTCTTCCCCTAGCACATGCAATCAATAATAGCATTGTGAAAATGTGATATAACCCTTTCATTTGTATTAGGTTTGCTTGGCAAGGCTGGGGTCAGGAGGGGCATTTAATGGGTGGCTTCCATGAGAAGCTGCTGGAAGCTTCTGCCATGTCTGCTAGAGCCAATGCCAGCTGGATCCAAGATGGACCCATCACTGGTCCAGGTCGAGCCCAAGAGCAGTGGTGGAAAGGCCTCTGGGATAATGTATTTAAGAATGGCAGAAAAAAACTGGTGTGCAACAGCAGCCAGAGAGAGAAGTGAGCAAATGTCAAACAGCTCTGCAGACCCCCCAGGTCGGTGAAGAAGAAGGAGGAGGAGGAGGTGCTCCAAGCACTGGAGCAGAGATTCCCTTGAAGTCCATGGTGAAGACCACATTGAGGCAGGATGTGCCCTGCAGCCCATGGTCCATGGTGCAGCAGATTTCCACCTGCAGCCTGTGGAGGACCCCAGGCTAGAGTGGGCAGATGTGCTTGAAGGAGGCTGTGACCCTGTGGGGAGCCCACACTGGATCAGGTTCCTGGCAGGACCTGTGACCCCACAAAGAAGAGCCCACACCAGAGCTGGTGCACAGGGTGCATAGGCAGCTGGGTCCCTTGTTTCTCCTCAGCTTCTCCTCAGGGTGGTACCAGGAGGAAGTGCAGCGTGTCTGCCACCAGCTGCTGTGTCCTGCAGGTGCAAACCAGCTCCACATAGAGCAGAGACCTTTGATGGTAGCTCCCCTGCAGTGCTCTGCTCCAGGTGAAAGGTGTGCCCACAGAGAGGCTTCAGGGCCACAAGCAGGTGTTAGACAGCATCATCCTTAAGACAATTCCAGATGTTGATGGCTCTGATCACCCTGATGTGATCTACCTTTCATTGTTTTTTTAGCTGGAAGAGAACCTGCAATGTTACTGATAATACATGAAACTTTTATATGACTGAGATCATACGATGAAACTTCGAAAATACACAACACATAATTTCTGCCCTGTTGCCATGTACAGGTGACTGAGCAATACCAGAGCAGAGTGGGCAGAGAGCTGGGTGTTTCCAAACCAGAGGCCTGTGAGCTGCATACTGCAGTACCTACAGAACCCGCTCATGGGTCCTCTCTACTACGACTCCTTGAGAGTTTGTGAACGTGCAGCTGTGATGCTGTAACACCAGAGCACACAGCTTTAAAAAGTGAGAAGAAGATACCCATTTACCTAAGGTTGACTTCCTTACTGGAACAAAGAGAATATTTATTAGTGCTTGGAACGTAAAAAGAAAAATGAACAGTCCACAACAACACACATTAGTCATTACCTAATCATATAAAACCCACCTCATTTACTTTGCGGTAGGAGGCCTTACAAGTAAGTGAGAGCAGTGTCAAATTCAGTGATTTTAGCAAATTTGTTGATGTTGATTCTCATATCACTTTAAGAAAACAAGATTTCCATGTAAGTTGCATAAACATGTAAGTTGCATAAAGCAGATACAACATTGCCCAGAAATCACAGCATTTACAATTTAGTTAGTTTAGTGAGCAATTCCCTGGCAAAATCCAAAGGTATATAGAGTTTAATTCTGCAAGGGTCTGGTATTATTCAGTATTTTCCTCAACAGTTTGAGTGATCCATAAGGAATAATATACTGGGTTTTAAACTTTCAGATCATGTTATGATGAGAAGCATTTGGGGAAGAAAGAAAATGACTGGAAAATTTGCCTTAATAGTTTGGAAAAAAGAGGTGAAAACGGAATCACAGAATCACAGATTATGCTGAATTGGAAGGGACTCACAAAGATCATAGAGTCCAACTCTTGGCCCTTCACAGCACCATCCCCAAGCATCACACCATGTGCCTGAAAGCACTGTCCAAGTGCTTCTTGGGCCCTGTCAGGATGGTGCTGTGACCACTTCACTGGGAGCCTGTTCCAGTGCCCAACCACCCTCTGGGTGAAGAACCTTTTTCTAATATCCAACCTAAAGCTCCTCAACACAACTTCTGGCCATTCCTTTGGGTCCTGTCACTGTGCACTACAAAGAAGATATTTGATACCTGCCCCTCTTCTTCCCATCATGGGGACATTGTAGACTGATATAAGGTCAATAAAAGCAATAGAAAAAAGAAGTACAAAATACTGCAATTAGACTGAAGTAGTTTAAAAGACGTGTATTGACTAAGATTAGGTACCTTAACCTTGACTGGTTAAGAATCACTTCTCCAGAAAAGTGCCTGAGGTTTGTGAGATGACTGTGGTTCAACACTGGTGTGTTATCCCAGAAAAGACAAGTACACACTGGAAACTAGAGAGAAAATCTGCAGGATGTAGGACATATGATTTTTATCTGTACTAAGACCTCAGCTAGAGCTCTGTGTCCAGATTCAAGTATCACATTGCAAGGGAGATCTGGGCTAAATGGAGAGATCTCAGAGAAGAGTGAGAAGAATGGTCAGAAGTCTGTGAGACATGGAAGACAAAGTGACGTGAGGATGATAGCCTAAAGAAGAGAAGATGATGAGAGGAGGGAAAGAAAACAGACAACACATTATAGAAGTTTTGAAGATATAAAAAACTGGTGCAAAAGAGGAAAGAAAAATCTGTTCTTCATCTCAAAGGAAGGTTAGGGAGAAGTAGAGTGCCTTAATACAGTAAGGAAGCTTTAGGTTAGATTTCAGGGAAACTGTTATTTTGCTGAAGCCCAAGAACAGATTTCCTGGTCGTGGAGTATGCATCACTGAAAGTCTTATACAAGCAGGTAAGATGGACATCTGTCAGAAATGGCTGAGTGCTTGATTCAGTCTTGAGGCAGTACAGTAGGTAGCCACACCGCAAGATGCTTTCCAAATTAATTTGATTTCATTTGCTTGTGGTGCTGCATTTGAAAATCAACCACCAGCAAACACCTTCTCTGTGAATTATTATAAACCTGTCAGTAATTATTACTACCTTTACTGAGCCATGAAAAATAATTTCCTCTTTAATTCAAAAAAGCAAGTGAGTGTAAAGATCATTCTTGCTTTTACTGTATCATGACTATTGATGAACATTACTGGCTAAATGTAAGCTTGACCCATCCAAAAATGCAGAAATATTTACACACAGTTTTAGAGTGTGATATTTTGATCAGTCTGTATTCTCAGTCCTCTGTGTTTAGGGTCAATGCATTCAGGGACACACAGTATTTAGCTCCTGATGACTATACAAAAGAAAATTTAAATCAGATACCATTAAATTGAGTAGACAAAATTATTTTTTAAGTAGAATAGCATATACTTGAAATTTTTAAGAGCATAACTTTGCATTTCAGTGTCAGCTGAAGTAATTTCCTGCATTCAGACAATGAAGAAATTAAGAATGTCTTAATTTTAAATATTAACTCTTGTTGCTTGAGATCAAGTGCATAATATAGGAGATATTTAAGTCCAATGAAATTTTTAGGAAGGCATTGAGGATTCATCCATTTGGAAACCCTTCTGGAAAAGAACTGCTCAAAGTATTCCTCTCAGTTGTTTTCTGCTCTTTTTTCTGTATTCATTTCTAGTCCCCAAGCATTGAGTTGTGCATAGTGATCAAAGATGTGTCCCATTTTTTGAAGAAGCTTTCCATCTTGTCTCTTCCCTGAAACTTCAGTCCTCTAGCACTAGGCTGAGGGAGGGCTCATTCTATTTCTCTTCCATGTCCTCTCAGTTGTCAATATTGTCCTTAGTCATCCAGCACTCTCCGGCAGCAATGTCCTCCTTACTTTAAATTACTCTTTGCAGATAAAATTTCTCAAGATCTAGTAAAGTCTCCGACTGGAAATCCGGTAAGGAGTTGTCCTGCTACCATTTCCCAGTTCTGGACCTTGTTACTGTAGACACCAAACCATTGTAATAAAGCATTAGTACACAGCTGTGACAAGGACGTGTTATTTACATAGCCATTAATTAACACTTTAGAAGTTTTCTTCTTTCTTGCCCTTCACTTACCCTTCCATTAAATTGCAATTACAAAAGCAGAAGCCCATGGTAGTATCATGGTTAAACAGGCAAGCCTCAAAAGTGAGGTTGCAGCCATGATTTTTATTGCAGCTCTTTAATTTGATCCAGAGTAAAGGAGATGCCAGAAGAGAATTGAAAGAAAAAATTGTTTTTCAGTCTCAAGGTTGTTTTTGTAAAAAAAATCCCCAACACCTACTTTGGAGTTTCTAAGGATCAATTCTACATTGAAAGCAAGGTTTAACCAATCATTTCCTTGCTCAGTGTTGCTCTGCAAGCCTTTGATTAATTGATTCAGCCTTCTCCTTACTCATGTGACAAATGAATGAAGAGAAGCAAGGGATAGGGAAAAAGATCATTCTTTCTGAGAAACTGAAATGAAAGACCAATTTTACAGTCAGAAGACAAACAAGGTTATAAGTTGGGAACAGATCATTATACAAATGCTCTTTGAAAATTATTAGTATTTGGATTGCAATTCTACTTTTATGCTATCATTAGTGACCAAAATGAAAAAAGTTACATGGATTTTTTTTTTTTTTTGAGAAAGCTAATAATGATCCATGTTTTCTTGTGAAGAAAGGCCCAAAGAGAATATCCAAAAATAAAACAGAACACTCAAAGGCAAAAGCAAAGGACAATCATGTTAATTGGAGGTCAGATCCTGAAGCACTAATTCATTAAAAAAATATAAGTGTTGCCTAATGGGTAACCACTGGATTAGGAGAGACTGCTTTGTTTTGCATGAATCCTTAATTCTTCATTGTACCTGTGGACAACTGCGGCAGCAAACATGTAGTGATCTGGCATCCAGCTCCTCACTGAATGCTGAAGGGAGACGAGGATTTCAGTTTCCCAAGCAAAGGAAGGAATTGAGTTTGGCTTCATGGGAGGCACCTACAGAATCTGTGTCCAAAGTACTGACTCATACCCCCTGAAATAGTCAAGGTGCCTTACTCGGAAGAGAAGTGAAACAACACACATTCAAAACTGGGTTCAAGTAGAGATGTTGAAATTGTTCTGGGGTTTAATCTGCAGTCCTTGATCAGGCTTCACCTGAGTCTTAAACATCCAGCATTCACAGTGAAATGTCAGGACTTCTTTTTCAGGTATTGAAAGGCAGTCCTTTGTGTATTTGGAGAAAAAAAGTGGCATGAATCATACTGAGAATGGAACATGAAAAATTCCTGATATTCCAGATGTATCTATACAGAGTTTTGTCTTATTTTGCCAAAGAGGAACCATTAGCCTGGAATACATCTTGTTATTTTGAACGTTTGAGCTATTGCATGAATGGAAAGGCCAGTTTAAACATTAAGCCCAGTCAACTGAATAAGGCCGCTCTATTAAGAATAGGAAGGGTATTCATAGAAACATTGAATGGTTTGGGTTGGAAGGGAGCTTAAAAATTAACTAGTTCCAAAACCCCTGACATGTGCAGGGACACCTTTCACTAGACCAAGTTGCTCAAAGCACCATACAACCTGGCCTTGAACACCTCCACGGATGAGGCAGCTACAGCTTCTCTGGGCAGCCTGTTCCAATATCTCACCACCCTACAAGTAAAGAATTTCTTCCTAAGACTCAATCTAAAGCACCTTTCAGTTTAAATCCATTCATTCCCCCTTGTCCTATCATTACATGCCCTTGTCAAAAGTTATACTGTTATACTGGAGTAACTGGAAAATTCCAGAGGATGTGATAACACAGCAGTTGACACAGATGACCAAATCATTGACCAAACACAGCAAGCATAGCTCTCAAAATTAAAAATATGGTAAAGTAGTGTATTTCGAATAGGAATGGAGCTGAGTGTTAGAAGGGAGGGGCTGGCTCACAACAAAGCCCAAGCCCTGTTCCCCTGACTGGAGGTGTCACAGAGCACGTGGCATGATGGCTTTTTGGGCAGGAAGTTGGCTTTTGGTCCATGACTGAGGAGCAGAGCAATGAAGAAAAGCTGAATTTGAAGCCGTGCTTCTGCACCTCGGAGGAAGCCATCAACAGAAAATGAGTTCATCACTTCTTCGCATGGTGGAACAAATGTTTTAGAAAAACCTGGACGGATACGTGAAAGGAAACATCATTGCGTTAATGTGATGCGAGAGGCTTGAAAATGAGCGAGAATGGGAAAACGAAGCGCCTCGGAAAAGTACCAGCAGAGGTCAGCACAGCCGGGAGAATGGATCAGCCGCCGCCGGGATGCTGCTGCTGCCGGAATGCTGCGGTGCCGGCGGCGCGGCCCTTCCCGCGAGGAGCTGGAGTTAGTCCTGCCAAGTACGTGAAAGGCGCACTCCGTCCTCCGTTCTGGGACAAAACAGCAGCAGATACCGGTGTTTTCTTCATTCTGACCTCGTACGTGCTTTCCAAATTCAAGAAGGTGGTTTGACGTAGCACTTTAGATGAGAAAAACCACCCACCTGAATATTCTCACAGCAACATAATTTCCTCTATAATTCATACAATATGGAAGAAATCACATTTGTCACTCTGTTAAGACACCCATCCTGCTGCACCATTTTCTTTCACAACACTGGTTCTCACAGAACATTGTAGACACAAGAACCAGAACATCATTCATCAGACTTAATCAGTAAAACTCTCCTTCATAGAGCTGTTTCTTCCAGGAAAGCTCAGTTTCATAAATCATTTTATATCTGGATTACTTGATTGAAAGCTAGTGCAGGAAACTGGATTTCCTTAATGTAAGGTGATAGTTCACACCTGTCTCTCTGGAGCATAATGCTGGAACTTGGTTTCCTTCCAGACCAAATGATGGCAAATGCCAAAATGCCCAACAAAAAAGGAGGTCAGATGTGGAAACGTACACAGGGCTTGCTTCACATCATTCTGAAGTAGAGCAGTGCTTGTAAGAGAACTTTTGTTGTAGCAGAGTTGAGTGAACTTGAGGTTATTGAGTTATGAAATTAATTAATAACCATAGTGATGCAAAGCTTAAAGTAGTGCCAGTGATACCATGCCAGTGATTTCCTGGCTGAAAAGAACTGCAACTGATTGAGTGCTTTGTTCAAAACGATGTCTATCCTTTTCCAGATCCAAAGAGGCTGGGTTTCTCTAATATCCAATATTTGCACTATCGATAGAAACTTAGATTTGTGTTTCTCCAAAACAGAGTATGAGACACAGGGATTTTTCATGGTGTATGTTGTATGAGGCTAGGATTTTCTGAAGAACTGATAAGAACATCCAAGTGAAATTGTACTTCATCCCAGTAGACATAACTATAGAACTGAGTTACTTTACAGTGATGAGTATCATCACCAGTGTCTCATGTAAAGACAGGAAAGAGAATGAACTCTGTGCAAAGGCACCTGGGGCAACTTTGTACCTGCTGCCAAACCAGCATGGCACGATGCAGCACTGGAAAGTGGTACTGACATGGGCCTGGAAGCTGTAGGGCTATTTTAACTGTGTTTTCCATCTCATTTGATGTTAACCAGCCCAGAGCAGTATTATTTAGGCATGTGACATCTACATCACCAAATTGCTTGCTATTCCAGAATTTGTGCTTATATGGCACAAGCTTAGATAACTTTGGTGTCCACTGTATTGCACAGTATGGGCATCTTCCTCACTTGAGTCCCCAGGGAACAGAATTTACCAGCATCTATAGAAATACAATTTTTTATAATGTTGAGGTAGCTGCAAAATGGATATGGGGCTCAATTTTGTGTACCATCTTTTAACTCAGAGGATTTGTTTAGACTAACATGAAATGAAAGACTACATGCTATTATTTTAAATATTGGTCAGCCTGAAACACCCAGTGGAGAGATATCTAGGAGCAGAAACTGAAAGATATTTGTAAAGTCTTTCCTCAGCATGCATGGAGAAGTTTGAGTGGAAGTCCTATGGGAGCAGGGCTTCCACAGATACATAGTCAAAGGGCTGGGTCAGACCAGCAGATCACCATCTGAGTTGTAACCACAAAAATTTGTCCAAAAGCTTTTACTCTAGGCTAAATCCATAATAAACTCTAGCAACAGTGAGATCCTGGCTATTATCCAGACACAGAAGTGGTTTTGGACTGCTGAACGTTTACCATTCTTCCTCAGTTTTCCGACAAAAATTCCATTATTCAAGGTAATTGTTGGCAGACCCAGAGAGTGGAGGTCACAACAGCTGAAAGCGAGTTACAATGCCCTTCTGTGTGTAAAATGCATCACTTGTGTGGAAAGGAACACATGGAGCTGGATTTTTCTAATGCCAGTTGATGTTTAAGGACTTAATTCCCTGATAGGAGTTGAACAAAGCAAATTGCATTTTGAAGAAGCCATTTAAGTTTGAGACAAGAAAAAGTAATGCAGCCTATCTCCATTAGCTTTCTTTTTGTCTAAAATCAGTAATATGCAGTGGGTTTTTTTCTGGATAAACAGAACATAAAGAGAACATAGAATCCTTATTTGTTTAATAATTTAAAACTTCCTAAATGACAGAGATGATGAATAAGACTGAGGGCTGCAGAGAATACCTGTTATATAGTGGTAAGGCTCCCTCCTAACTTAAGAAAAAATATGACATTTTTGGATATCCAAGAAAACTGTTAATGTGCAGCAAAATGGTTAATAAAGTTATTTCCCCCTCTGTTTTTCAGCTTGCATGGGACTGGCATACTTGTTAGAGGTTGCCTGTGAAACGCTATTAACTGATATAAATGGTAGAGCAACCTCGTATTTTTCTGATAACTACTAATGAATGTAGCTGGGTTTTATTGTAGTACAAAACCCTTGGAACTTCTTAATACATAGAAAGGCTTAAGAATGAGTACCTCTGAGCACAGAGAAACACAGCATCATTTGTGACTATACAACTAAAAAAGGTGTCTGTGTATTCCCATTATGTCCAAAAATGAAAAACCCAATCTCATATATCAAATGGAGTCAAGGATACTGCTTGACATGGATTAGTTTATATTAAAGAAATGTAGCACCATGCATCAGGGAACATTAGCGAAACCTGACCTCATCCATCACTGGCTCTCAGGGAAGTGTAGCCATATCCATTTGTTTCATGAAAATTCAGACCTGAGCATCCGTTTACATTGGGTGCTCCTTGCACTGCATCATATTACACTAGACAGAAACTCAGTAAGATAAGTCATTATAATTTACTCCTGCTAAATCAACACAACTGTCACTTACCACTCAGGCACTCTCGTTACACAAACTAATGCCAACAAAACCCCCTCAAACCTCAAAACCGCAAAATAGCTGTCAGTCAGGACATATTTATGAGGCACAGCCTTGGATCTCACCAGCATTTCTCACCAGGGAATATCACACAGGCTGAGTGTGTTTCTGATGGTGCCAATGCAGTGACATGGAATGACAATGCCAAAGAGCTGAACTTTCTCCCCTTAAGCACACCCCCTGGCTCAAACCCATCACTGTGAGAATCGGACTCAGTTGTGTTCACATGGGCATGTCTCATTTAATTTTAAATCTTCAGAGTCCTGGCAGGGAGGGCATTGGACTCATGGATCTGCAACCTGCCAGGGCTGCAACTGGAGGCCATAGAGGGTGTCTTAGTGTCTCTAAAATGATACTGTAATTAGTCAGTTAAGTCCCACCACTGATGTCTTTCCTGATTTCAGAGCTCAATCTGCTCTTTTCTGAGCAAAGGGCAAACAGATTAACAACACAAACTGGTTGTCTTGGGTAGAAAAAAATAGTGATGCTGGTATTAGTGTTAAAACATGTGTCAGTCTTGGAAAAGTACAGGGTCAAATATCAAGGAAATACATGGGAAGTTTTATTCCAGAGTTTCTCATGTGAATTATATTTTTGGATCATGGCACTTTCTAATTCCCAACTTGCAGGTCTTTTTTCAAAAATCCATTCTTACCAGAACAGGCAGGGAGGGTGAGGGCCAGAGAGACAGTCTCCTTGGGTTCCTGTTGTGAAAGGAGCTTGGATTTTCATAGTACGGTACATCCTGCTATGTAAATCATGCGCCTCAAGTTTTACCTCTGGGCCTTCTGGAATCTCTTTCTGTCCCTGAGTCAAGTAACTCAGCTTCAATCATCAAGGTTCCTCAGAGAAAATTATAATAGGGCATTATTTTATAATTAAGAATGGAAATTCAGTCTCCCAAATGGTCATGAAATTAATCCCTTTTCATCTAGCATTTTCAGAATGAGAAACCTAGTCTAATGCATCTCTTGACAGTAGCAACAAAATCATCATCCATCACTTTCCACCAGGGAAGTCCCTTCATTTGCTTCATTTTCAGTCTGGGAATACCATCTTCACACAAATGAATGAACACCAGAAAAACAGCCCTTCAGATAAATTGCCTCCTGGGGGTATATATCTTTAGATACTGCATTGCGTTCATATATTAATATTATATGCATTGCCTTTCCCATAAGATGAATAAAGTCTCCCTACAGCAGAAATCACCCTCTATATACTCACTTAAGGATCAGGATAAACCTGCTACATTACCTTTAGTGTGGGAATTCTGATTGCAAACCAGGAAAACACCAGAGGAAAGGAAAATCTGCTTTATGGTACTGAAAAGTAAATGTAGTGGAATGTGCAGTTGATAGCCCACATAGGCAAATAGCTACTGTGACAACCCTGCACAAACACTAAACATGCAATCCATTCTAAAGAACCTTAATGTTGTCTCCATATGTTGAGTAAAATGATGCAGTGATAAATGATATCGAGGTTGGGAACCTTTGTAGAGAAAGAAAATCAAATTCACTGCTTTAATTCAGCAAAGAAATTTTGCCCTGTGTTTATGTTTGTAGGGGAAAAACACCCAGCCTTTTACTTAGCTAATGTTTGTTTTTGCATTCTAGGAAGAATATCAGTAAGATCTTGGAAAATAAAGCATATGACTGTTCCTTCAAACAACAGAAGATACAGATTGCTGTAACTGGGTGTCAGATAGTCTTGGAAATATTTTTAAGGGAAAAATGTGGATGAGGCTCAAGACAATTATATCTTATTAAATTGTAAGCATTGCTTAATACAGTGTTGTCAATTAAGGGAGTTTGGTCGTAGCTGTATGACAATTTCTGCAAAAATAAAAGATTTTCAGGCTTAAATTTTATGTTGAAGAAATTTAACATCATTCATCTTAGAGAAAAGCAAGAGCATGTAGAAGCTGATATTCAAACCTCGGGAAGACCTTGATCACATCAGCAATAGGGCTTCACAGCTGCCATGATTGCCTGTAATAGATGGATCAACATGGTCCTGGACAAAATCAGAGGGGGAAATATATTGTAAATGGAAGGAACATTGTATTGGTGTAAAAAATTATTTTTCTCTCATTCATCATTCTATTTAATTAAATGCATTTTATTGAGCACATATACTGCATTGAATAAAAGAGACTCCAGTGGGACAATTTCCCACACTTTAAAGAGAAAACCAGCATACAGTCAAAAATGTATCTCTCTAAAAAGGGACAAACTTCTTATGGGTCTATGGGAGTTTTGATGCTTGAGTCTCACTGCTTGGTTCAATAGTTGTAGTTGAGCTCTGTCAGTCTATGGGGTGTGACATTCATCTCTTACACCCTTATAATCAGAATGCAAAACAGACATTTGCTTCAGCTGTGGTTTACATAGGCAGATACCAGGATATATTTCACTTCACACTGAGGGAAGCTGTTTTCATCCATTAGCAGAATATTCAGCAGGCGAGGTTATATCCCAGT
>NW_008236767.1:7761279-7771233 GCF_000691975.1 Corvus brachyrhynchos
GGTGGGCTGGCCCCTGGCTCCTGCAGATGAAGTGCAGGATTGGGGTGGATTCTCAAGAGTCCAATCCCTCCATCAGATGGTAATTTTGCACTGAAGGTCAGTACAGATTTGGTAGATTGCATTCTTTTTAAAATCAAAAATACAAAAAAAAAAATTAATAGTCTCCACTCCTGTACAGAAAACTGTCCTCATGTACTGAGAAACAAAAGTGCCTCTTCAAAGCCTTTAAGCAAAGCATTGCAGGAACCAGCAATAAAACATGGCATCCCCGAATAACTTGGATCATGACAATGCTCTTTGATCTCTCTTGCCTAAACACGTATAAACAAATGGATACACCACTGATGATCTGATAACAAGCAACTCTGTGTTCAGGTTTTTCATTCCACATGTGAGAAATGGTTATAAAGTATCACAGGATCTTTGAAAAACACTAAATCTTAGTTCAATTTACATAAGGAAAATGTATCTCCATGCTTCGCTGGGTGTTGGAGGAACGCATGCATCACCATAGATGTGGAGTACTCAGCAGCTGCTTTTCATGCTCTTTATTCTGGGGAAACTTTTTTTCAGGCATCACTTTTCATTAAAGATACTTGCTCACATGTATCATGCTGCGAAATGCAGAGTGGGTATAATAAATCATATTACCAGAGGGAGATGCCACCACACATTACACTCATGAAATGCTACCTCATGACTTTGTTTAATATTGAGGAAAGGTAAATCTTTCACATCACTTAGCATCATGGGAACACAGCCTGGCAGTGAGCAACCTGGACTGGGTGAAATATTAATATTTCAAATCCTTAGCTAGAATAGCATAGGGATAAAAAGCATGTAATTGTTTAGTTACAAATCTCTCCATCTAAACAGTTAGCTGTTTCACACTCTTGGTTATCTCCACCACAGGTAGCTGATGACAGAATTTTCTAATTCTACCTTGTAATCTTGCCATGTGGGTAGGGCACAGGAAGAAGTCCTGTTGCCCAGAACACAATAACAGTTTTTTTAGCTTTCTGTTCCTATTATCCTTCCTTCCATTCAACACTTTTATGTTTCTCTCATTAGAAAGCCTATGACCACATGGCCTTCTACAGTCCAGGCCAATGCTGCAGGTGATTGAGGTCCTAAGCTCTGGTTTGTGGAATGAGAACACTGCTATATTTTGGTTCCTTTGAGAGACACATGTTCCCAGAGCTCACCAAGGCTTTCTTTGTAATAATAGGAATAACAACAACAACAACAACAACTCATGGCCTACAGGATTGACCAAAAGGATTGTGGTTGTTTAACCTAAGGGAAGAAGTAAATCATAGGGGCTAATGATAACAATCTTCCAGTACACTAAATGCTCCAGTGAAGAAGAGAATAATATGATGTCCATGTCTGCAGCAAACAGGGTATGTAACACACTGACCTTGCAGCAAGAGAAAGTGAGTATAACAGTAGGGAAATCTTTCTAGACATGAGGATAATTGCAGATGGGAAGAGTCTGCTCATGAGAAAATGTGTCTATAGTAAGACTTAAGAAAAAGCCCTGGGACATAAGATTTGGACTACATGACATCTCAAGCTTTATTTTCTAGTGATATTTTTATCTATCTTTAGAGGAATCATCACATAGTCTTCAAAAGTTCAAATTCTTTTTGCAGTATAATTTTTTGTGGCCATGTTAAACTCCTTGAAAACTTTTGAAACTCCAGAATGACCAGAAAATTTTAAGTCATCCCATAGACTCAGTGCAGTCAGTATAATTCATGTACATACTCAATATCCACCTTTCCCTCCTTCCCCCCCATGATATGTGTGATGTTGCTTCCATTGTGAAGCTTCCTCATGATAGATAACAAGAGCTTTCAAAAGTGATTTCAAATGACATTTCTAGTTGTGAGATAGTCTGAAAGGACAATTTTCTGTATGGAAACTTTTCTTTTTGTTGTTGTACCTTGTAAACCAGAGTTATTTCCTGACATGTTTCCCAGACTTCACATGAACAACCAGATATTTGCAGCTAACCTGCCAGCTGCCCTGTGAGAAGGAGGCATCATGTTACTGTGCCATGCTCAGCTGTGAATTTATAATACTGTGTTTTGCAGACATTTTTGAGCCAGTTTCCTTTCAGAATTCCTTAATCCACAGAAATTTTCAAGGGACACAAGGTCTGGCATAACAATCTTTCCATCCACACGGTGAAGTTTGGCTGTTGGACTCAACCCATCCACTATGACCACCAGTAGTCCCTTTCAGGCAGCATGCAGCATTTACTCTTCAAGTGCTTTAGACTTCCATTGCATTTAGCCATCATTCTCTGGAGTCTACCAAGTTCTTGTGTCACTCAGGTCCTGGGCTGTGCACAGTACCAATCTCCCGTGGCATGGGGCTTGTGAAGAGACACCAAGACGTCAGGGGTTACTTACAAGAACACTGGTCAACACCACAGATGCTTCAGCATCTGCAGACCATGGAAGTGGCTTTTCTTTCTGTTGAGTACTGCAATGACTTTGCAGTGTTATCATACCCACAAATAAAATTCTTAAGCAGAATATTTAAAAACATTGTTACTTTGAGTGTTGACCACACCTGTAAAAAGCAACCTTGAAATATATCCTTAATGACACGATTTCTTTTAACTCCAACATTTGGTAGTACATTTATTCTGTTTGACTGCATTTAAAACCCCTCCAGGCTTTCACTTTAAATAACTACAGGAAGTATCTTCCTCATCTGATATTTTACACAATAAAACTTTTGAAGAAGTTAAAGCCATAATATTGGTGTATTGATGCCTGCAGCACAGCAAACTACTTTCAATAACAACTGTCAGGCTCAGTGCTGCATCAGACCTCTTGATAGTGTTTATCACTTACTTATCTTCCAAGAGATTTCCAATGAACGTGGGCAAGAATTTGCAACAAATAACTTCTTTCTTTTCTTTCCCCTGTATATCCAAAGTATCACTGACCTTCCCAATTATGACTGATTTTTTATTGGCAAAATAACAGCACAACTTGGACGTTGCTAGTTTTGACAAGGATGCATCTGCCTTTCACTGTTGGATTTTATCTCAAGGCTGGATTTTGATGTCTTGCCTATATAATAAATATATATATATATATATGTGTATTTATGCACAAATATTCTTCCATATTTGAGGATCTTTCCAGAAGTATATTTTTCTTTCTCTTTTTCTTTTCCTTTTTTATCTTGCCATTACAGATTACTTCACCCTGTTGAACAGAAATAAAGAATGCTGCACATTACTAAGAATCTATGAGTGAGTCCTACAAGGGGAATTTAGGATTGCTATCATAAATTTTTTAGAACATCATCATTAAAAGGAAAATCACTTTCACTGCTAACTGAGACCAGTGTCAAGAAAGAAAGAGACAATATGTGACAGTATGAGATTAAAGATTCTTTTTTTTTGGTGATCCTCCTTTATGGCTCTTGGCTGGATTTATATTATCAGAAGAGGCTTCAGCTCTTTCTCACCTCAGTGCTGCCTCTTGGTAGATCTCAGTTGGTCTTTCTGAAACCCAGGGTTATAAAGTGCAGTGGAAACTAGTCTATCACAATAATGGTGTTAGACTTCCTTGAGTCTTGGAAGGACATATAGGTCACTTACCAAGAGCATTAGGAAGAATCCTCAGAGAATCCTAGAAGATTAGGAAGAATCCTCAGAGAAACCAGCCTACCCACTGTTATTTGTAGGAATAGCAAGATATTTTGTGCCTTTTTCTTCCATTTCAGTCTGTGAACATTCTTATTGAAAGACACATTATTATCAATGTCTAGATTCTATTTCTAGGCATATGACTGGAAATGTATTCAAGTGATGACTGCAAATGATCCTTGGAAAAAGTCTCAGAGTTTCCAAGAAAACTGAGGAATTGTCCAAGTCCAGCAGGTTTGGAAGAAAATATGAAGGTCAGATAACAAGATGAATGGGCCTTGTGAAGTTCTGATTCCTATCCATATTGCAATCAGCAGAGTAATTCAGGGTTTGTATTAAGGCAATAATACTGAAACCTGTCACTTGCTATCTCTGTCCCAATAAGATGCACGTGACTTATCTTAAACATTTACAGGTTACCCCCACCCTGTCCCTATCAGAGGGTCAAGAAGATCTCCCACTGACTTTTGCAGCTGCTTGGAAATAAGCCATGATGTGATACAGACACATGTGGAACAGCTGGAACAGGTGTGATGAAGAAGTACATTCTCATAGTGGCTGAAAGTTTGTGACAAACATCAGAGGAAGTTCCTCTGGTTTTATCCAGGTTGTACCTTAGCTTTGACTTTCCAGCAGCTTTTAAACCCAAAGATCAATTAATGCCCACAGGCAAGGAAGAGGACACAGAAATCATGCTCTGCAGTAACAGCACTTTACTGCCAGTAATGGATGGTTTGGTCAAGACCTGAGCCTTTTCCTAAGAGGGGCAGGTCACCAATATTCTTCAACTCTATTCCTTCGCTTACACCTACTACTTTGCATAATTTCAACCTTGCCATGAAGCTGCTGAGAGGGATTATTCAGTGAAGAAATGTTTGTTTTCCCTATGGCACACTTCAGACCTCAACAGTTATTCAGAAATACCTGATGGCCCAGATTCATGGCCACGTGGGAGATGGCCATACATGTCTGTTAATGAGTTTATGATCTCAGATTTAGTTTCCATCTCTTACCTCTCTATCTGCTGTTCATAATAATGAGCTCAGGGACCTGATTCACTGGGAGGAGGAGAGTCCCTTAACATTTTTTGCTCATTCCCACTAACAGAAGTAGTACTGGGACATAATTGTGCATGTAATCTCAGAGGTGTTTCTGCTGCATTCTTTCAAATCAGCAAAGAGCAAATTTTCAAAAATATGAGGAAGTCTCTATTTGTTGCCCACTCTGAGAGAAGCAGAATGGTCTAAAGTCAAAAAGTTTTTACATCAATCCTTTTGGGGAAACTTAAAGTAAATCTGAGACCTCTTTGAAACTACCAAGCATATTTCAAAGGAAGAGGTCAAAACCAGCAGAGAGCACAAACACACCACTGAAGTATAAATTAGACACAACTTTTGCTAAAGCTATAAAGGGGGAAACACACAGCTTTTAAAAATGGCCTTAATTACTTCTTGCTTCAGCTCAGATCACTTGCATCCCTAGAGGGAAGAATGCCTGATATAAAGAGGAGGTCTTGTTGTATTTGTAAAGATTGCCATTGTTTGGAGTGATTCAAAAGATGAAAAGGAGCCCAGTGTGAGAGAAACAAGAGAGATCACGCAGTCCAACACCACTGAAAAGGCTTAGGGAGGCAAAGATGTGATTTCTGGGCATCATGCAATTTCTGAAAAAACATCTGTTCCAATTAACCTCTTGTCCCTGAGAGTCTGAGCTCTCCATGAGGCTGAAACACAAGGTAGTTATCAAGCTGTCCCCTGGCTGACAGTCCATGAGGAGCACAGCACCAGCAGCCGACTCAGTGGGCCCTGGTAAGGTGAGAGGCAAGGCTTGCCATCTGTGGAGAAAGACAGTAAGGAAAACAACAGCAACCTCCAAATCAACAAAGTCTTCTGATGCACAAGTCATCCAGGACCATGCCTTCTTATCAGGGCTCAGTATATGTCTAGAGACTGTCTTTGAGACAAAGCAAGACTAGACTTCTTATGCCATTAAAAAAAAAAAAATGAACATCCTCCATTGTAGCAGAGAAAGGAGAAAAGCAATTGCTAAAATTATTTTTCTATCCTGAACAGTTTTTGAAATACTGCTTTCAAAATCACAAAATCCACAAGGAGGAAGACATGGCAAGCAGGAGGTAACTCTAGGTTACTCAATATTTGAGACAAAAAAGGCATTGAAACTCTACCAGCAAATATGGCAGCATATAAGAATTAAAAGAAGAAAAACCCCAACATGTCTAAGGATTCATGTAACAGGCCATGTTCAGCATTCAGGAAAACTGAGTCATCAAATAGACAGCTTCTTACAAAAAAAGTAGTGAAGGGACATCTATCCCAATTCTAGTCCAGGATGTATTCCTCTCAAAATCTTTAGAGCTGCTCACATAGTTACTGGGGCAAGGTCTTTGAAAACACAAACTCTTAGTGTACAAATTCTTACTACAAAAGATCAAAAAAGGGAAACTGCAGCAGCCAGGTGTGTGTGGGAAGTTTCATGTGAATTATGAAGGTTAGTGGGAAAGAAGCCTTCCAATCTGGTGTCTTAATCCTTGAATTTATAAAATGCTATGGATACTCATTACTCACCTTGTGCTGCAGTTTCCAAACCTGAAATTTTTGTATTGCTGTTGGCTCTGAAGTTAATGGGAATTAAGGCCACACATACTGGAACAGGATTGCACAATTATACAGCTTCCCATATCTTCAGAAACCAGGGCTAACCCCAGGAAATAGGTGTTCATCATAGGTAGGTAACATGGGAAAGTGTAAGTCACTTCATGACACCGAGTCCCCTGCACTGGCTGACCACCCTCTGGATGCCCTTGTTTTGTTCTCCTGTGTGCTTTATGCTTGTGTGGTTTCTGGTGTTTCATGAAGACTCATGGACTTTCCCTCAGGTGCCCTTCTTGAGTTCCTCAGGGAGGGGTTACAGGGCTTCTGTAGAGGATCATGTTGTCATTGCTGGGTGTGTTTTTTCACAATGTTTTGCTTCCAAACACTGCTATGAAAAAACATGTTTTGAAAGCTCATGATGTCGGCTCTCTGGGTGATAGGAATGCATCCCTCATGTGACTTTATTTCCTGTATTTCAATAATTGCAGCAGGAAACCAGGGCTTCTTCTTGCTGAATAACTATTCTCAGTCATGAGACTCCTTCCCTGGTGTAGTGACCAGCTCTGTTAGACAAGGAAAACCTCTATAAACTGCCCTTGTGGAGTCAGAGAGGATTTGCTGTCTCATTCCACTGATGTGTTAGGTGCGGGATCTCACTTCTGCTCTTACCCTGTGGAGATGACTAATGAGTTCCAACAGCTCTAAATAACACCTAAGCTGGTAGATCTCCTGTCTCCTTCAGCTTTGCTGCCTGGAATATGCAGCTGAGCTGCTGCCTGTGCAAACACCTCAGTCAGGACATATTAGAACGTGATCTGTCAAACCACTGTTATACAATGGAAATAGTAATGTTTTATTGTGCTGCTGCAGGTGCTATTTTTGCTTTAACTGAAATGATAACTTTGCCCTGGACATGTTCCCAGGAAGAGGATGGCTGCTCTTTCAGCCTCTTACTTCAACTCATACACAAAGAAATTTTCCCCGGACCAGAGGGTTACATCTGCCCACAAAGAGCACTTGAAAACTACCTTCACTCACAACTCCATTATTGCTTTCAGTTCAGTACACACACAACCTTTTTCCCTTGGTTTTTCCCAGGAAGAGCAGAGGTGATCTTGCTACCTTCTTTGCTACAGCAACCCCAGGAAGAAGAGGATGCACATTTTAAGAACAATAGTACTTTACCATGGGGACACCTTGCCCAGTGATTAAAACAGTCATTGCAAATTCTTCCTTTTCCTGTTTTAAATCACTTTAATCTGGTTAGAGCTCTGCACCCATTCTGCTGGTTTACATCCATTGGTCGTTTTGCATCTTGTGAGTAGCAATTCTTGACATTCCCATGTGATTACTAATGAGTCACAATGAATTATTGTTGGTGTGTTAAATCACAAATCTTTCTGAAATTCAACATGTCCACTAGTAGAGATTTGGAATGGATTG
This sequence comes from Corvus brachyrhynchos, assembly GCF_000691975.1. Lineage (NCBI taxonomy): Eukaryota > Metazoa > Chordata > Aves > Passeriformes > Corvidae > Corvus > Corvus brachyrhynchos. Next base: position 7,769,011 of record NW_008236767.1, read on the forward strand.
TGTGACTAATTTCTCTGCATGAAAATTTGAATGGACAATGTTAAATTCCTATTATTCTTAATAATTTTTTTATTATTAATGTTAATTTTACAAGGGTTAGTGAACCACTGGTTGGCAATAGACAATAGTTTATGCACCACAGAAAGCGTTCTGGGAACTGATTAGATTCTTCAGTATTGGAGTATGACAGAATCTAAGTGGAAAAAGTTTCTGCACAATGCTGAACTGTGGAAAGAATCTAGGAAGATTTTGGCACCCTGACTGACCTTAGATAGCTACAAGGTAAGTAAACAATGCATAAATCTAGTAAAAGACATCTCTCTCAGCAGTTGGTAAGAATTTTGTTACTTAGCCTGAAAAGGTTAGAGTGCCTAAATCCTACCTACATCTGAGGAGACTTGAACTTAATCACCTCAAATCACTCCCTCCCCAGTTCCCATAGGTACTCAGTCAAATTGGCAGGGTGCAGTCTGCCCAGAAAGTGACTCTTTCTCCTTTCTTCTTGGCAACAGTGCTGTGTTTTGTGTACAGTGTGTTAATATTCACTGGAGCAGGGCTGCACATCCAGAACTTCTTCCCAGCTGAGTGCTCTAACCTCTAGACCGTGGAGTATTTCCACTGGATCCAGTTCTAGCACAAAGGCTATTTATTTGTTCAGATGGTATGCTGTTCAGATTGGTAGAATTTCAACAGAAAGACAGAGAGTCACATTTGCAGAAGTGTTGTACGGTCTGGCGATGATACCCTCTGCTTAGAAAAAAGAGACATCAGATACCTGCAGGCAAAAGAGGGAGTTAAAAACAAGTGTCCTTTGACCCATGATATCCCAGTATCTGGCTAGCCCATTATCCTCTAAACTACTTGGGCAAAAAGGACTTTCATCAGCTCTGGCTCTTCCTTTGTCATCTGTAAGACCATATCTGAGAATTCCTATCAGCCTCAGTCTGCAAGCATTACTATTGCCCTGTAACTGCTGTGACTTGGGTGTAAGTTAGGTGATTTAGCACTGAATCCTCCCACACTCTTTTTTCAAGATTTCTGGGTGTGTAATTAATTCAGCTCTGTACATTCTGCACCTGAGATGAGCACGTAAGCATTTGGCATGGCAGTTCTATTCACCACAGTCCTCAGGCCTATTGTTGGATCTGTTTGTCACCTTCTAAATTAGGTAGTTTTCCGTGTCTAGCAGCAGTAAATGTCTGTGGCAGAAACATAGGTGCTAGGAAACTGAGAGGAATTTTTCATACTTCAGATCCAAAAAAGGCAGCTAGATGCCTGTGTCCTTTAGCGGCATTAGAGATGCTGCTCTTCAAACACCACCAAGGACTGTGCAGTACAAGAAAAGTGTCATGATTTAGGTCATTGCGAAATGTTTTTGAACAGATGTCTGATAAATACGCCCAAGGTCAGAAAGTGTGAATAAAATCACAGCATCTTTTGCTAGGTGGAGAGAAGTGAAGCTGGAACACGAGCAGTGTAGAATACAACTATATCAGAATCCCTCCATGTGAACACATAAGGATTATTCAATAGGTGTAAGGAAGAACCAGCCCTTAAAAGAAAGTAAAAAAAGCAGTCAAAAGCCACAGAGGGGACAAAGTTCCCAAATGCACTTTAAGAAAGATATCATTTTAAGTCTGTCTGATTTCTGCATTTGAGTCACACACAGGATCTGGATGCCCTTGAGCTATGACGTGGATGATTATTCTTCCTGCTGCTATCAGCACATCCAAGGTCACTTGCTTTGCTTCATCTCAGCTGGGTCAGGAAGGCATTGCTGACTCACAATGCTTCAAGAAAAGACCATGGGAAGGAGAGTGTGTGGGGATTAGGGGCAGGTGAAGTCATGGAATCCATTATAGCAGCTACAAGGCTCTTCAGTGAATGGCCAGTGGGTCCTTATGTCACCACTTAGAGCTTTGCCAGATCCCCCAGTGGAATTCTGCAGTCACTCAAAGCAGATGACCACCCAGGGCAGAGGTGGGTGGGTATGCACAAGCCTCCTGTGCCACTGCAGCAGGACAGTGGTTGGGGCCACAACGGACACCTTTTGTGGCTATTGTTTTCTGCTGGGGACAAACTGTGTGGGGTGGTGTCATAGGTTAGCAAGCATAGTCCCAGAAGGGATGTCCTTGCAAAGGGGTGCTTACAGATTCCTCTGGGACCTGATAGAGCCTATCAGCTGGCCAGTTTGAATATGGACAATTCTTTAAGCCACTTAAA
>NW_008236767.1:7771731-7811984 GCF_000691975.1 Corvus brachyrhynchos
AGAGATGGACCAGATGAGGACTTTTGCTCCAAATGGGAAAGGAGAAAACCTCAGTCCCTAGAGATGAACCAGATGAGGACTTTTGCTCCAAACGGGAAAGGAGAAAACCTCAGTCCCTAGAGATGAACCAGATGAGGACTTTTGCTCCAAATGGGAAAGGAGAAAACCTCAGTTCCTAGAGATGCTCCCAGAGATAGTCCTAACGATGAAGATGATGAAGACCCTTTGCTCCCAGGGAAGGAGAAGGGCCTCTGTTTTTGTTTCTGAACGGCTCAACCTTAAAATTGTACCCCAAAAAACTTCAAGAGTGGACCCTCGAAAGCAGTTGCGGGAAAAGCTGCAAGTCGGGGGAAAGGACTCACACGCAGGCAGAGAGACTCCTCTTCCTAAATGGACTGAACAATATTTGGAAGTGGGCGGCTGTCTCGTTGTGATAATGTTTTCATAGCATGAGCAAGAAGAGACTTCTCTTTCTTAATGGACTGAACAAGGTTATTATGGAAGTGGTAAACAGACTGAACATCTTAAGGGTTGTCTTTTTACATTGTCAGTGGGAGAAGGGAGGAAGGTGGGGGGAGGAGGAGAATTCTGAAGGTGGTATAATTTTTTTTCCCCTTCTTTTAGGTCTGTTAATAAACTTCTTTATATTCTTTCAAGTTTGGTGCCTGCTTTGCATTTCTCCTAATTCTTATCTCACAGAAGATAAACAGTAATGAGTATTTTAGACCAAACCACTACAGGTGGGTTTATCTTTAGGAGTACAGCATTGTGCATGCACAGATCTGCTGACTGCAGTGACTGTTCAGTGTGCTGACAGCCTTTGTAATGCCTCTTGGATGTGATGGAGAGCGTTACAGCTGGCATAGTCCAGAGGATCTGTGGGGTAAGGTGGACTCAGGAAACACCAGTGCAGTGGTGAGGAACCCTTTTCTTCTGTGCTTTCTTGCTCAACTCCTGATTGAATGAAGAGCACCAAAAATTCCTTCCCACTTCAGGTCAGTTAGGTTTCCCAGGTTACTCAATTTCCCCTCATAAAATATCAGCATAAAGTCTTGCACCAGGACCCATCATTGACAGCCAGAATACTTCTCAGTAACCTTCAAGTTATTTTAGTTGATATTAAACTAAGACTGTGTAAACAAGGGGCTTGTAAAGTAAATTATCCTCCAAGAGAGAGTGTTAGCTCTTAATGAAGTGCTACCCATACATATGGCTCTGCTTTCAATCTGCCCTTAGTAGCTAGTGTTACAAATTTGCAACTTTTCTGTCACTTATATGATGACACTAATTGCCTTTTGTCAGCTGCTGACTGAGAAAAGTTTGTGGGAACTTAAACATATTCGAGACCTCTACCTTTTTAAAAAAAAATTTGCTAGAAGCTAAGTCAACAGTTTCCACAGTCTTTAGAAGGCCAAAGGACAGAGAGATAACAGGACCTCTTATGTTTCACTGCCCTTGGAAGATGGGCTAAAAGAAGTATTTCTTTTTCCTAGCAGTCCTTAAGGGATTTCATGATGAAAGGACATGCCTGGAAAGCTAAATAATAAGGGAACCATCATAAAAAGCAATGGCTTTTTTTTTAGAAAACACAAGGTGAAAGAATTCCACTGTCCAATTTGCTTCCATCTGATGGGTGATGTGTCATGTTTATGCAGGGAAATAGGTCTCTGGAAAAGGTCGTAATGGCTCACATATGAGCCATTTTTTAGAAACGGCTTCTTCTCTACAGCTTTTATAAGTAGATTATTAACTCTCTACATACCATAAACAGAAGAAGATCTTGGATCTCCTAGGAAATCTCTCAAGGAGGGGATGAACCAGCACCTCTGTTAATGGATCCCAAGCCTTAAATTTAGAGTATTCACCCATGACTGAGAGTAACATGAACACCAAAAATAGACAAATTGTTGAAACTTGGATTTATCAGATGTTTTTGGAAGATTTTTGAGAAAATGTTCTGTTTCCAGGTAATTTTGTTGCACACTGCACATTTCTCTCCAGTTGGGAAGGGAACAGCTGGATGCTTTGGGTTCATTTCCTCCTGGTAGGGCCCTGGTTCGGGGGCCTTGCACTAAAGGATATGGTCACATCTCACCACAAGCTTAACAAGTGTTAGTGTCTCTGATCTGGAGCCCTGCAAACAGACCAGCCCTGGCATTCCTTTTTGTTGAGCAGGAAATTCAATCTTGAAACCAGCAGGTTTTCATATATAGCTGGGTGTCTGTGTGCAGAAGTGAGGAATTTTTGCTTGCCAGTGCATATGTGTATCCATGCCTTGGGCAGATCAGTGTAGTCAGAGTAAGAATACACTATCAAATTCTGGCTCTACTCTAAGCTCTCAAGCAAACAGAAATTGCCCAGGAAAACTGAACAACTATAACTAAAAGAGAAGAAAATATCTGTGAATAAAAATTCAATGTTCAGCTATAGTAATTCAATTTGACCTATCCTCAACTTTCTCTTTTGGGATTTTAAACCCCTTTCAGTGGCCCCAGGACTACATATTTCACTTCCTCTGCCTCTGAAGCAAGGATGTTCTGTGAATGACTTGGTGCTGTAGGCACACTCTGATAGCATGCATAGGGCAGCGCAGCTCCTGGGGCTGGCAGGGTTTGTCTACAAAACTGTTTCTCAACCAGAGGTGACATAAGAGCTTCCAAGCTCCTGTCCAGGTATAACCTGGACAATAGAAGGAGAACAAAGTAAAAAACTTCCTTATTTTGCTTCCCAAGGGAGGAAAATGGGCTGAATAAGCCCAGCAGATTGTGTGAGGACTTCTGATTGATTCCACTGGATCCCAGGGACCAACAGGTCATTTCAGCTGCAGACAAAGGCTTGTCAGCCATGGCAGCAAAGAATACTGGTGAGTTCACCCACTGGTGGGTCTGGAGTTCAGCCTGACAGCAGCAATCACACCTCTGTTGGAAGTCCTGCTGCCTGTGGCAAACTGGATTGCATCTGACTAGTCCCCAGGGTTCCTATCATCTCCTGAAGCACCCAGATCAACTTCCTCGATTTTCTGAAGTATCTTGCTGTAAACATGTATACATAATACAGTAGAGTTACCTGTGCCAGAATGGCTGCCAAGGAGTATGTGTTTAGCTATACCCTGAAGGATCAGATGTAGCTCTGCATGCTGTGTCAGGGTACCTGTCAGACCTGTTTGAGAAAGAAAGTGACTGAAGCAGAGACAGGGTGACCCACCCTTCATACCAGGCTTCATATTGGTCCCTGATACAAGCAGTTTACATAACTCCTTTTTCTTAGCACGGATCTTTCCAATTACTTGAACAAGAGAGGAGTTAGGCCAATGCTGAGGACTTGTGAAAGTCTTACCTACAGCATTGTCAGGAAGTGGCCATTCAGTATGAATTAGAGAAAGAACAGATGACTTGAAATCTTATAGTCTAAATCCTATTAAGCTATAACAGTTCACTTTTCCTGTGCAGCTTGAGAAGATAAGAAAGGCCGTAGATAACAAAATATATCTTGAAGTGTTTTGTCCTTTCCTTTGTTGATGACATTTTACGACACATAGAGAGAAAAACCCAGGAAAAGCCTAAGGGGGCAATCTTGACAGAACTCCAACTAGTAATTCTTTTAGGCTTTTTACTTCAGTCCTGCTCTCCAGTGTTAGTCGTATCTGCACAGAGGCTGGGGAATTATTTCTCTATCTTCAAGTTTTCCCTTTCCCATTTAGATGTATTGATTTTCTACTCTGCTATTCCATGTTCTCGAAATTACCAGTGTATTCTTATCCCCAAATCCCAGCTCCTTTGTCTTCCACACTTGCCAGGTTAGGCTTTACAGCCCACACTGTTGAATCCTGCCAGAGGTTACAGAAACCCTAGAACAACAGTTGCTGATCTGTAAGTAGCCAGGGAAGTCAAGGGGGAGGGAGGAAATTATTGCAGGTCCTATCGTGTGGGGGCTGGAGTTGGGGCTCAGTTGCAGGAGGCAGGGTGTGAGCTGCAGGGAGCTGAGGGCTCCTTTCAGGGGGCTCAACCCCACACCCAGGGCTGCACAGCAAACATTCAATAATGCTGTGGCGGCGGCTGCTGAGCTGCAACCGCTGCTGGTGACACCACTCATTATTATCTTCCTTTACCATCTGCCAGTTTTAGAGAGAGCTTGTCTTTTGCTTTCCACTTAGGTTAGGAGTTTTGGGAGTCCTAATTCTTCTTTGGAGCCATTCTCTCTAGCACCAGTGGAGACAATGAATATTGATAGTGCTTTTGTGGAGGGGCACTCCTCTGACTTCCATGGGATCTTTGCCAGAGGACAAACATTACTGTTTGTTCTTCAGATCTGACCAGAGGTGAGAAAGTTAGGAAGTGTCTTCTGCAAAGTCTGACACTAATGCAAGACCCCAGGGTGGCCAGTCCAGGACAGGCTGCCCTGCCAGGATGGCTCTTTTTCCCTGACAGCTGGAGAGCTGCAGGCAAATAGCAGTTTTGTGTAGTAGCATAATATTATATATAGCAGGCATAATACAAAATGAATGAGTGTTTCTCTTAGAGTGAACAAATGAATTGCAATCCCACATCCAGAGAATTTGGAGCTGGGGAGCACGCTGTGAAACTGTTAATAAAGAAATATGTTTGCATCAAATGGCCTCATTGCCTTTCTTTATAATAAAATGTTTGATGGATTTGGGGTTTAATCTGATTTCACATACAGGATATATATCATATCTTACCCTGTAAAAGCATCTGCTAAGCCTGGCCACATCCATACACAGATGCTGATTTTACAACACATGCGGTGATAGGTACCTGAGAACCTGAGATCAGTGAAAAGCTGATAATGTGTTCTTGACACCACGGAGTGTGAAAGGAATTTACAGTGAATAGAGATAGTTAAAGTAAAAATGTAAGTGAATGCAGGCTCTGAGTTAATAGCCACAGCATCTTTTGTCCTTTATTCTTCCCAAAGTAAGTAGGTAAGGGAGCAACAATGCAATGTTTGCTGGAGAGCTCATTAGCACTAATGGTATTATGATATCAAGCAGGGCTGAAAGGTGAACTTCGAAAAAGACACAAGTGAAGGTGACTGGGAGGCAGTTTTATCTTATGGAGGTAGGATAATACCAGAAAACTGAAAACTCTTCTCAGACTAGAACTGCCAAGATATTTCCTTTCTGGAAAGACAGGAACCTGTGGTTTCCAATTTAAAATGTGTTCCCTGGGATCTCAACCATGTCATCTGTACAAGTGAAATAGAGCCAGACACCCCAGAAGCTCCTGTTGCAAACTGCCAGCCAGCCATTGCAGTGTCCCACCAGCAGAACTATGGGTGGACAAAAGGCATCCTCACTCACCCCACCCAGCAGAAGACAAGAGGGGTTCAATACAGAGATGCCATGCTTCCAGCCCCCCCAGGTCCTCAGGGATTAGGATAGGGAGTGGCTGTGAATGCACGGACCCAGAAAAAATGGCATCCTTGGTGAAGGCATCCAGGGCCCTGATGTTACAACCTCACAGGATTTAGGCACTGAGCTCAGGCTGTTGTGAGTGGCTAAACATCTGGGGAAAAAAACTGGCAAATGCCCTATCTCTGTCTTGCCTGCCCTTTAAAGTCTGTTGGAGGTTGGTTAAAATAATGCAAGTCGATTTTGGTGAACTAACTAATTCCAATGAATAGCAGGACTGAGAATTGTGTTTGCCATCCCTGCCTTCCAGCTCAGTATAAAGGCCCTAGGTGTGGTGGTCTGGCAGCTCTCAGGAGTTAGCAAACAACAAAGACTAATTGATTATTTAGGGGTTTTTTAGATTTTGTTCAAGATAGGTATATTCAGGGGGAAAATAGAAGCTTTCAGCATATTTAGGATAAAAATTAGAAAGCTATTTAGAAAAGATTCATGGATCTATGGGTCTAGAGATTTACAGGTTGTAGGATCTATGGGTCTAGAGGTGTTACAGGTAATACTTTAACCTTTTGCAAATCAACATACCCATATAGGAAATGACACAATGCTCAACTGAAACAATAATAGAGACTTTAAAAATAGTTTAAGTACCAGAACAGCACTGAAATGCTGGCTAGCTAGATATTGAAATACCTCTGAAAATCCAGGATCAAGAACCTGTTGGAATTTTTTAATAGCAGGTTTTTGCTAAGAAAGGCAGTAACGGGGATTAAAGGTATGTCTTTGTTTTTTGTGGGGTGGCTAGCTAGACTGAGTTATTAAGGGCATTGAATTCCAGAGAAGAATGAAAATTACTTTGGAGTAAAGGTGATCTAGATGGAGAGCTTTAATTTTAAACCCTTTGAACTACAGGAGTGGAATAAGGTCACGTTTGAAAGATTAAATTCTGCTGCCTCAGTTTTGGCTTTGCTTCAAATGACAAACCCAGATGCACATAACTTTCAGCTCCGTGTTCCTCTAAGAAAGATAAGTGTGAGGTGACAGACTGTGCACCTGCTGCAGAAGATACCTGGCCAGTTTGCCTCTGACCATAGCTAACAGGTAGTCCCTGCCACCAGCCAGTCCCCGGCATGGGGATGAACTCAGGTTTTTCAAGCAGGCTGCTGTTTATAAAATGTGAAATACCTCTTCAGGCACAATAGAAACCATCAGCTTTAGCATAACCTGAAAACAACTAAAACAAGCCAAACCTGAACATGCTTAATTTACTGAAAAGAGAACAGAGAACAGTTCATGTCCCACCTACACTCCCCTAAGCTCATCACTTTTCTCAAGGAGATGGCAGAAAGAAGTTTGCTTTTACAGACTCTCCTATGACTCCAGGAAGTCAGACATCAGACCTAATGTTTCTATCATCTTCCATAGATTCAGAAGGTTTTTGAGGTGGCTGTGTTTGTAGGCATTCACTGGTATTTCCAAATGTTAGGATTTTTTAATCAATTTTCATGGTACAGCTAGTGCCATGACCTCCTCTTTCTCTTTTTTAAAAATTAAAGATGTTGATTTTCATTCTGTTAAGGATTGAGCTGGACATTTTTAGCTCCTGATTTTAATACTTCTGGTTTGCCCTCCAGTGACAACCTATCCTGAATGAAGTTTCTGAGGCATACTTAGTGTTTCATTGTGAAAGAAGTGTTTTTAGAGATGCCTTAACAGTTATCAGTTGGACTCTATGATCTTAGAGGTCTTTCCCAACCTAAATGATTCTATGAATTGTTGTTCTTGTTCAAACCCGCTTTAGTTTGTTTCAATTTTTTTTTAATTTACACCTTAGTTAACCCTTTCACATGATCAGTTTTCTCTCAACTTTGAAGAAAAACCTGAGTCTCTTTCAACTCTCCTGAACATGTGAAGTAATGCATTTGATAACAGGATTGGATTTTATGTGCTGAGACTTTGTACATTTAGTGTATTGAAAAGGAAGCCATATGAAAACTCTTCTTGTTGTGAGTACAGAAAGGGATCTTTCTTCCAGACCCCTGGAAAGCCAGAGGAAGAGGGCACTTACCCAAAAAGAGAGGGAAAGAAAAGGAAAAGGAAATCCCTTTCACAGCTTAAATTTTTTAGTCATTTTAAGAAAACAGAGTGACCCTTGGGTACACACAAACAGGTTCTGAATGCCACTAGGGAGTATGCTCTTTCCCCTTATCTTTGTGGTCCTTTGGCAGAACAGGGTAAGGCAGGAGCTGTGTGAAGGCATAAAGCTTTTCTCTGCTATAGCAATACTCCAAGGGAGAGTTCTGCAGGCACAACCTGCTGTGAAAGGGGTGTCCGTCTTGGGAGGAGGAGACAAAGAGGCAATTTCCTTCTTAAGACATAGCAGTCTGTGGGGATCTATGTTGAATCTCCTTTTTCAATGAGAAAAGGATGACTTGGAAGTCACACTGCCGAGAATATATGAGTGGAGTAGGGGAGAACTTCCTGTTTTTTCCTTTCTGGACTTCCTCTGTGCCTGTATTGGCCTGAATATGAGGCCAATATGAATCTAAGAGAATCATTTCCTTACAAGAAATGGCAGAAAATAGAGCAATATTATATGGGAAAGCACCAAGCATCCTATGCTCATTCTTCTTTGATCCCTACCACAGGTCTGAAGCCTATCCCAGTTCAGTGACACTTGTGTTTTGCTGATCCACAAAATACTTCTGTGTCCTTTCCACAATCTCCTCCTTTCACACTTCATTTCCTGTGCATGCTGATGCAACACAGCAGGCATCAGCACGGGCACTTCTGTGCCCAGCCCTGGATTTAGGAGATGGTAATAAGGATATACAAGTCCCCTTGCATCCTTGATCAAGCAAATATTCAGCCAAAAGCCAAGCAAATCGTGGTGCTCTCTAGTCACACATCAGGACACACCTGTGCAGCCAAGTGCAGGAAGAGCCCTCAGCAGCACGTCGAGCTGGCTACTTGGTTTCCCAATCAAAAAGCCTCTCACCTGGCCTTGTCAGAGAAGGGCAGAGCAAGCTCTGTTGCATTAACCTTTAGCTGCTCACAATTTGGGTTCCTTCTGCTATAGATTTTGGATTTCCTCTTCTAGCAGATGTTTTTATGGGCCCAGACCTTCAGCCCAGATAATTCTGTACAACCTTGCAATTTACTAATATGCAGTGGGTTTTCTTACATTATCATTTCTAAAAAAAATGCTACTGCTGTATTCAAAAGTATAAATGTTTCAAAGGGCTTTATATAAATGATTCATCTCATGGGCTCCTTTTTTGTAATACATAATGTTCAACTTCTTTCACATTTAGAGACTAAGGTGGTATTCATATTACACTGTGTCTCAGAACATATGAGAGAATTTAACTTTATTCAACCGGTTCAGTAAAAATCAGCCAATGAAATACTATTGAAATAAATAATGAACCGTGTTCCTAAATAGTCCATGGGGCCATGTCTTGAAAGAAATCAATAGTAATGCAGATATGCTGGACTTTAGTCAAGTGAATTGATTTTTAACTTAAAAATAGCAAGTTGTTTGACTTGTGCCTTCTTGAAACAGCAGGAAAATTAAACAACATTCTATGATCTGCTATCATACACATACATTATTTTTAGAATCTAAATGTGTTGACTAAGCATTGTATCTACTGAGAATATCTATATTTATTGGAGGTGATAGGAAGCGTCACCAGGTAAGAGCATCTACAGATGAAATAAAGAGAGCAGACCTGTATAAACAATCATAAGAATGATTGAAACTTTGACTATATGTAACTACTCAAGTTTCCCTAGTGAGGTAAATTCTAGAAATTGCTATTAGCTGTAGGACATAGCTAAATCTTCACAGCCAGATATAATTATTAGAGTGTCAACACCATTTTTCTGGTACAGAGAATAAGGAAAGGAAGAGCACGCTGTTGCAAAGCAGCTTTCCATTGTTCTTCATGATTTGTATCCTCAAGTAGTTTTGGAAACAAAGCAAGGTGAATACAGAACTAGCAAAAAAGCAGGATATACATACATTAACAGTCTGTGTTTTAAGGCAGAATATGACTTAATTGCATGCCTTAATTGCATTGCTTAATTGCGCTGCTTAATTACACTGCTCTCCCTGTTAGGAGAGCACCAGCAGCAGCTTGAACACAGCAGCTTTGTTCAGTCTGGGCTGAAGAGGCTGAAGCCTGTCTGGTATCACCTGCTATTTCCAACCTTGATGAAGTTAGTCCACTTTATACAGTCTAGGAGGAAAATGGTTTCATCCGTAGCAGCTCTAAACCCTCATGTTCCTGACGCTGGGAGTCTGCTTTTTTTCCCACTTCTAATGTAATTAGAGAGAAGACAAAGCAGACTTATTCTTCACAGGACCGCTGAAGGATCAGAGCCCAGTGGGGTCACCTGCAGGGTATGCTGGCAGACAACACATGCTCATAGCCTCCTGAACCAGCTTTGAATTTTTTTTTTCAGTTTTTTCATAGCTTTATGATTCTAAGAAATATTTGAATTAACATCACAAAAAAGATGAGGGAGTGAAGTCTCTTGTATCCAGGTTAAGACATGCTTGAATGAGGATGCATTCAGTTGGTCAAAGGCTCCTCTGAAGACTCATCTGAAGACATAGTCCACACAGACACTTCCTTGGAAGCAGACAGGCTTTTCTCTGTTTTAAACAGGATGTTGTGCTAGATGGACCATGTGTCTCATCCACCACGGCAGGTTTTGTGCACTTTTCCGCACTGGGGATGCTTCAGTAACTGTGTTAGGAATGTGGAGCCAAATATGACAATGAGTCCTAAAAAAGGTGTTCTGCAGAGATATGTTACAGAATTTGCCTGTGGCCAGCAGCACTGACCAAGTTTCCTAACAGGAGAAAGATGAACACTGGCAGTGTGTCAGGGAAAGATGCTGATTGGGCTTGCAGAAGTAGCACCCTGAATAAAAGCAGCTTGAGTGACATCTAAAGAGAATAAAAAAGAGGAGAACAAGTCTGAATAGAATTGAATTAATAATGGCAAAAGTTAAAATCTCTATTCTTAAAAAGATGTTAAAATGTCTGACTGCTTCCTGCATTTCAGATCTCTCTAATCAATTTCCTTAGCTGGATTTTAATGCTTTAGATAAGTTATGTTGCCTCTGTTTGTAGGGAGGTGGTGAAGTCTTATGTTCAAATCAAATTTTAAATTATTTTTTAACTGGTAACCATACTGGTAATATAGATTATGCCTTCATGTGTGCTAATCTTAGGCTAATATTCATAGCAACTAATAATATTTAACCCTTGCAAACAGCCTAGCCTGGTGCTATTTACACTATCTGGTCTTTCCCAAAATTTGGAAAATGGAATTATTCTTCAGGAAAATGAATCCAAATCATAGTTTTCAGCTATAAATCTCCCATGTTATATTTAAAGCCCGCCCTTTCACTTTTTAGATATAGCATGCTGCAAGCAGTGGGAATCTCTGCTATTACCCTTCCAGCACTGTTCTTCATTAGGGATAAATATCCAGGTTCCCAATACAGTATGTAGCCTCTTGCCATTTTATGCAAGTGGGGTAACCCAATGCTGTCCAGAGTTAGAGAGAAAGCCTCAGCTCCTGGATCCACCTGATTGTACTCAGGCTACCATTTAGGACTTGGGAAATATTCTCCCTCTCCTAGTCAGACAGCAAAGTTTCAAATTATGATTAATGTGTTTGGAAATGAAAGGATTCAATAAATATAATAGGCAGAAAGTGTAAACCTCTTGGCATTTGAAGCAAGCTCATGTTTATACTTAATAAATATTAAATGATTTTTGTGTTCTAGACTGGTGATCCTATATATATCCAAGGATTACAGACAGTTTGCTTCCTTTGCCTTTTTGTTCTGAACAACGTGGCATCCCAGAATATGTTACATACATGTTTTTGGTGTCACTGTGTACATGTTCCCGAGTTTTGTACCCTGATTGATGGTACATGGAATGGTGAATGGATTGTTCCAAGCATCTTTTCATATGGGAGTATCATGTGGGGAAAAAAAATCTGTAAGACTTAATCTGTCAATGTGGCTTAACAGGAGACAGTTCTGAAAAAGTGGATGTGCCCATAGCTGTCTTCAGTGCTGCTGCTGCCATGCACTGAGAAGCAGCTTCTTTGAAGAAAAAGGCACTTGACAAAATTAGTATGTTCAAAATTTTACTTAGTAACAGAGTACCACTGTAAACTGATGTCAATTACATTTATTGCTAATGAAACCATCACAGAACTACACAGTGGTGATGAATGTACAATGTCTTGAATACAATTATAGGGGAAAACCCCTTTTTTTCACCATTCACTTTACCATTTCCATGTTCATTTGGTATTCTACCTCAGTCATCTGAGATTCTCTCCTTGCTTGTGATGAGGTGGCACCATGCCCAGAGAGGCAGTAGCTCTTGTTTAGTCTTTTCCTTGCATGTCTTGGAATGAGTTCTCTAATGAAGCTTACTAATTTGCATTTTGATATTTTACCTTCCCCCATTCCTTTTCCCCCCTCTGTTCTTCTCCTGTTTTTCTTCCTTACTCTGAGAATTTCAAGACAGCTTTTCAGGGGGGATTGTTTTCCGTGCTTTCATCTCTACCTCCCTCAGCTGCACTATTGTAGATGGCTTTGTTTTTCTTTAATGGATTTTCTTGTAGTGGTGAATAATTGTTTGGTTCACTGCTTCGTTTTTCATGCTTCATTTGCCTCATGTTCAAACTTTTGCACTCCCTTGAGCAATTCACTTTTGTTGCTCCTGCTTTGCTCTGCAGCCTGTGGCTGAGTGCTCAGCCTGGAGCTCAGGCTGAGGCTTCTCAAGGCAGCAGCTGTGCTTTGCTTTACTTCTGGTTTGCTGGTTTCTGCAGCAAGAAAACATCATTTTCCTAGTGGTGTTTTGTACAGATAGCTGGTGAGAAGGAACATGGAGCAGGTGGGTTGGGTGGGTTGGCCATTAGCAGCTCAGGGGATTGGCAGCTGGTGGCAGTAGAACAAGCAGAAATTTCTTATCTCTGTGACAAAAGGCAGAGCACGAACTCAGAAAACAGGTAAGGCCTATGTGCTGATTTGATCTCTCTTCGGCTTCTCTTTAGATCCTACTTCTTTCAAGTGTTACTCAGTAGTTGCACGTCCTTTCTAACATAAATGACCTTAAGTCACCATAGGCATTACTGTACGTGTGACTATTTCTACTTAAAAATATGCTAGAACAGGAGAAAACCCTTCAACTCATGCAGTAATAGGGATCCTGACTTTCTAGGTGAATTCAAAGTTTGCATCTAGTTGAAATGCTGGGACTGCATGCTCATTCTGGCCTTTTTAAAGTGACCATGGTGCTGGGTGAAGTTTGTACATCCAATTCCTTCCAGACCATTTTTACTGGGCACTTATTCACATGAAAACCAGGGCAGAGGAGAGGGTAAGAATCTCCTATGCCCTTTGGTCTGATTGAGAGGTAGGGCTGGCCCCCTGATGTCCACAATCATCTGGGCCTTGGAAGTGTTTAGTTTCACTGAGGGTAAGCAGTGTTGACCAAACATAGCGTGTAGTGCCTTCTCTGAATTATAGTATTTTTCCATAAGGTCACCAGCTACTTGAAGAATTTGGTCAGGTACTACACAAGAAGTTGCAGAATAATGACGTTTCAACACCTACTTTTTTGCCCTTTTCTCCACAGTGTTTCTTGTAGCAGATGCCAGCTCCAGGCAGTATACATGGATGTCAAAATTTGAATTGCAGGCACATTGTGTATTTGCTTGTTTTCCGGATGCCATAGCCTAAGTCATGCAGTTTAATCACTCTGAAGGGAAACAAAATAAGAACAATAAGATTCCAGCCAAATTTAGGCAAAAAAGATCCAGTTACCTGATTATAGTAATGCACACAATCTGCCTATGCATCATTAACATAAATGTGACCATATCACATTCTTGTGTCTGTTCACTGTGGAGCCCAGAGATCCATATTTCATTTTGTGAGAAATACTTTTATTTGAACATTTGCATGCAATGTATGTATGCAACTGAAAAATCCAATATTATGGTGTTTGAAAAAAACTTAAAAATCTCTCATAAAAAAGGATCTCTAATAAACCAAGCAGTTGATTTAGACTTTCTTGTGATAAATGCTACATTTCAAAGTGATGCTTTAGTTTGTTTTATTTCAGATAAAATATTAAAACAAATCCCTTTGCTAATGTTGCCCGAAGCAAAATACCATGTTTTAAATCTTCCAGAAACAACTAAAGACAACCTAGACCTGGCCACAGCCTGGGTCCTACTGAACTCTTAGAGCCAGCAGAGAAGTGCAGATGGTGGAAAGATTGCTGGATATGAGTAAACTGGTGACTTTAGGCTGCTAGAAGGTAGACGGAAAGAAGAAAGACTAAATAACTGCTATAGTTTAGGAATGGTACTCCCCAATTTAGTGTTCCCACTAAGACCAACCATGTACTGCTCACTCACTCCTTCCTTCCCACTCCCCTCGCCCTGCAGTGGGATGGAGAGGAGAAATGGAGGCACAAAAGGTAAAAATTGTGGGTTAATATAGGAACAATTTACTGGAAACAGCAGTGAGATAAGAAAATGAACAGTAATAGCAAGAATGACAGAGGGTACAAGAAATGAATGATTTGCATGTGAGTTCTCACTCCCAAAAATACCCAACTACTTTGTCCACCACCCTACCCTGACCCAGAAGAGAGCCCTGGAAAATGACAGGTGAGGTGGTGTAGAATAACCCCCACAATCTAGCCATGCTCCCTCCTGACTACTGCAAAAATTAACCCTGTCCTGGCCAGAATCCAAGTTACTATCCAGGTTATAAATCCAGGACTTTATCTCTTCAGCACCCCCTTGTGAAATACACAGTTGAAATGAGAGTAGTAACTTGGCCAGGTAGGATGAGGCTTTAAGCAACCTGGTTTAGTGGGTGGCATCTCTGTTTATTGAAGTGGGGTTGGAAGTAGATGATCTTTGAAGTCCCTTCCAACCTAAATCATTCTATGATTCTTTGTTCACTGGATTTCCCATTTCCTTCCCCAGACGAGGTCCATATTAAGCTGAACAGTTCCAAGACAGTTTTTCTGACCCTGAAAGTAAGTGCATGGGTCATAATTATGTGGCTTCTTCCATCCCAAAAGTAAAACAGGAAACTGCTGGGAATCTTTATCTGTATATAAATAAGGAGTATTCCATGGCATGTGTCTCCCTGGGAAGCATTTCAGCACTGTATGGAGATCACAGTTCCCATGGGCCAAAGCCACATGTGGCAGGGAAAATGCAATTAAACAGTACAAGTTGTCATGGAAATAGCCCTGACTCTTTTCCATCTGCTGGTATACACAAACCTGTATGTCCCTGGCCAATTTAAGTGGGTGCTTCCAAATCAGGATCAAGGAAAAGTCTGCAGCAGTCATCTCTGCCAGGGCATTGTACCTTGTAAGAGGCTTGGTGTGAGGAGTAGCCTTCAGGACAGTCCTCAGAGCTGGCTGTGAGACAGAGGGCCTTCAGGAGGTTTTGCATGGAGCAAATGAACAAAACCAAAGTTGACATAGGAGACATTCAAGATAAAATGAAAAATAAAATAAAAAACAGTTAGGGTGAGATTAAAATAAGTATCCAAACAAAGTTTATATAATTTTAAATTAGGACACAGGCACATGATTGACTTAGAATGGGATACCAATTTACAGCCTATTTCTTCAGCAGCCCACCCCAACAGCCACTATAGCTCTGCCAATATACCCTCTAGCTGTAACTGAGCTATGAATGTGTCTGAACTCTGAGTTGGCAGAATTAAGAACCCATGCATAACACCACCTGTCTTCAGAGCTGGAGCTCTTTGGGATGAGCTTTATTTCCCCCAGGGTGTCATAATGCATAGAGTCTAAGGCCATTGAAAGATTTCTTTCCAACTTTGCTTTCCTGGTTTTTTTTTGTTGTTGTTGTTGTTTTGGGTGTGTTTTCCATGTTTTGCTGTTGAAAGTAGATTAAAGGGAAGGAAAGGCAGAAGCAAGAAGGAAGCCATTCTTATGTTTCCCAGACTAAAGCAGCTGCAAGTCTTCTTGACCTTCATGTGGACTATACAAAAGAAAAACAAAATTGCTCCCCCCCCTCCATGCCCTTTCAATATTGTCAAGGTGGTGGCCCAATTAGTGCTGTGTGCTAGGCATGCAGAATGGCAGGGTTTTATTTAGTCACAAACATTTTCATCTCTGCTGAATGAGCAGCAACTAATTCAGATTTCCTCAGACTGCACAACCAGTTCCTATTAACAGTAATTAGAATGAAGTATGTGCATTGAGGGAAAACAGATGTAAATGATGAAGAGATGGCAAGCCTGGTCTCAATCCCTCCAAATAGTTATCACCACCTTACAGCTTGAAGTATCTGTCTGCAAAATGTCTTCAGAAGGGTTTGGAAATTGCCTTTGTGGGGTAAACATTTTGCTGTTGGTTCTATTTATGAAAATGTTTTCTTACGTGTCTGAAAGTGGAGGAAAATTATTTGTTATACAAAATGTCCATGATACTTGCACATATACAAATTTTAAGGAAGATAGTAAATATTTTCATTGGATTTTTTCCCTTCTTCTGTTACCAGAAAGATTATATAAGAAACAGCAGTGTAAAAAAAGCTTCCTACCTTCCTATAACAGGATTAGCTTATTTCACAAGGGGTGAAAACCTGTAAAAAGCTGAAGAAACTGAATTTGAAAGTCAGTCTAACATTAACCGGTTAAAAAAAAATGGTTCAGGTATGCTTTCATTTCAACATAAATTATAACAAGGATAATCACACCATCTAAATGGATGGATGGATAAATCACCCTCTGAACAAGGTAAGTCAGAATTCATGCTTAGCTTTTAGTTGCTACCATTGCTTCAGACAAATCTCAGCCTAAATTTTTGAAAGTTGGTATCAGATGATGTGCGGAGGTTTGATTTTACTTTTGAAGTGCCTTTCACTTCAATTTTGGTTACCTTTCTGCGTAGTCTTTGGTGGATGGAGCCTCTGTGTGCTTGCTCACCTTGGAGGCCCTAAGAAGGCAATCTGGCTGAAATACTAGTTCTGCATTACTGCAGAGATTCTTCTTGTCCTGTTCATGTAAATTATCATGTCCATTAATATCAGCAGGCTCAAGATTTCATCCTAATCCTTTACAATGCTGCACCTTTTCAGGGTTAGCTTCTTGAAATCAAGAGGAGATAGCTGGTTCAGAGCCCACTTCATTCATGTGTCGAATCAAAGGGAACATAAACAGATGTGCTGGACAACTACAGCAAAAGTACATGAACAGTTTTGTAGCACACTATCTTACCTTGGCTAATCATGTGAAGTACTAGGGCATCCTGTAGTAAGATAACAATAAACCCTTTTATCAACATTTATTTTTACCCTAGTAATGGAGGAGGTCATTTATAGACAATTTTCTCACTCACCTAACACCTGAATGAGAACACATATGGCAAAATAAGACTCAGACCTGGTTTTGAAAAAAAACAAACAAAAGACCACTGGGCTTGTTCTTAGCTTTTGCTTTCTTTTCCCAAGTACTGTAATTGAACAATCTTTATTTTCACAAAAGTGCTGTTCCACTCAAGCTCTTAGTGCTTGAGGATCAATGAGAGATGTTGGAAGGTGAAATTTAGACTGACAGAGGGAAAAAGGGCTTTTGCAGCACATTTCATTATTTTTTAAATAAATGACCTTAATGCATGCTTTAAGCAGGAGCTGGCCTTGGAGAACGGCAGTGGTAAAAGCACTGCCAGCTGGACTGGAACATGGGTCCTTTGTTCCAAATATTACGTATTTATTCTGGATCTAAATGAATATAGGATTTTTTTTTTCCATGCTTTAATAATGAAATGAATGCCTGCACTCCCCCAGGGAACTGACACTGACCAAGAGGCAAGCAGTTGTCAGACACTGCCTGCAGCAAAGCTTACAGCTGCTCCAGATCAAGCTGCACTGAAGAAAAGACTATTAGGTCTCTGGGGATGCAGATAATAGACAAAAATTATAATGTATGTGGACAAAAGTAGAGGACAGTAGTGCTTTCTGGGATTAAGAAGCAGGCAAAAAAATGGTTTTGTTATGCCCTGCAAAATGATTGCTGACTCTCGTTTTAGGATGACCCCTGACCTGAAGGAAAATAATGGATGGCCCATCTGCTTGATACACAGGAAACCTCAGGCACCATTTTGTCCTATTATGTCAAAACTGGTGTTAGAATTATGAATGTGTTACCATTTGTCTTTCCTTTGTTACGTGAAACAAAGGTACCAGATACTTACCAAAACTCCCCCCTGCAAGTATCGTTCCTCCTGCACAGGGATGAGACAGAAGCAGGTCTTGCTTGTGCAGTCTTGCTCCTCACTCTGTTTTCATTACGGAGGAAGCCATCCATCTCAGCTCGGAGCAGGCATCTCTCCAACGAGCTACGGATGGGCTGAGAACTGCTAATAGGATATGGAGGCTTTCATTACTGCGCTACTCATCTGAAGCTGGGCCAGCTGGGGAGAGACTGAAGGGCATTACTGTTTATCAGCTGTGGGAAATAGATGAGGGAATCTATTCTGCTCTCCACTTCATATCACCAGCAACATTTCCAGCTCTCTCAGCATTTTTTGCAAACGTTTTATGAGAATCTGAGCTATTTTCCCCCAGTGGCACCACTGTTCAGGCTGCGGTTGAACCATGTTGAACAAGGATGTCGTGCTGTAGTTCCTATGCTATAAAACTCTCTTTTGCTAGATGCAATTCCATGGTCTTCAACCCTGGAGCTTGCACAAGATACCATAACCAAAATCTTAGAATTGGTGCTTACATGTGGCATTTCTTTCACAAATTGGAGTAGGACATCTACAATTTCCAGTAATTTCACTGATGCTCAAGAGGACCAATTAGTTTATTTTTGTAGACTTGAAAAGGGGAACATAGCAATAATGAAACAGTGCTCGATTGTAACAGTCACACAAACAGGAAGCAGTTCTTGTGTCTGTGTGGGTTTCAGTGCATTTTTATTATTTCTTTAATCTGATGCAGGAAAGGTCTTTCTCCTAGGCCTGATCCAGGACATCAGGAGGTGGCATTGCTCATAGAGAATCAGTGATCTTCACTTGCAGTCACCATGAACATTGCCTAAATTGTCCCTATGTTTGTACTTTCTACACAATCTGTTCCTCATGGTGCTGTTGCTGGGAGCATTTATTCTGATTATCTCTTGCATACAACCTTGAACCCATCCTTTTGCCTGCAGCAAGCTTGGGCAGATAGAAGTAAATTGGCTCCCAGCTGTAATACCAAGCCTTGTGTGTCTCCTCCTGGTTGCCCAAATGCCCCCTCCAGCATCATCCAGCACCTGTGAGGATGCAAGCAAAGATTTCTCTGTAAGGAGAAAAAAAGCCAGCATGGATTCAAAAGGGATGGTAGCAAGGTATAATCAAATCTGCCAAGTAGCACAGAGGATTATTATTTCAATTCCCTTTTTTGTAATTGGGAGCAGACAAGTTGCAGAACACCTTTGTGTTATGTACACTACTAAAATCATCAGCACTCACAGAATGTCCCTCACTATTAAGGAGATGCATTGGCTCTTGATAGGAAAGGGAAGATAGCAGAGGAATGCAGCTCCTGGCCTGAGTTCACCTGGCATCCATGGCACTGCTGCATGCAATGCGGGGACAATACCTTCTTTTGGTGCTTTTTCAATGTGAAAACTGTGACTAGCCCAGTGACCTGGGAACTGTTGGAAGATGACCTGAGAGAGAGATTAAGAGAGAGACAGGCAGAATAAACCCCAAACAAACATAGGTCTTAAGGGAACAATCTACTGTAATTCCCACTGCACACCTGGGTAAGTTTGCCAAGCTGTATCTGGGATACCAGACAGCAGCTCCAGAATTTCACTCAGATAAATGTCCCTAGCTATGCTGTTACTACATAATTACATGTATTTGATGTGCGGTGACAGCTAGAGGAATCTGACTCATTTGTCAGCTTCAAACAAAGCTCAGTAATAACACTTTGCATTTCCATAAAGGTTGTCATGTCTGGAACACAGAATGCACTTAATGATTCAGCAGCATCTTCATTCGGGAGATCCATTTTTCAGGTATGAGGAAGTTTAAATGCATAGAAGTTAAATAACTTGTCTGAATTCATGCAAGACCTCTGACTCAGAGCTGAGAATATAATTTAGGATAACCAAGACCTCATCTTGTTTTTAACCACTAACTAACAGTCTGTTTTAAAATAGTTTTTGCTTTTGGATTAAAAGATAAAAACTCAGTGTAATTTATGATACATAGCTAACTTGATTTCAATGCAAAATCCTCAGTCCATTTCATTGTTTCGCTTCCTGAGATCAATAAAAAGCTAAATATATTCTCATAGTTTTAGTGATTTAGAGGAATATGAATCACCTGCACTAAGAAGGCGTAACAGTCATGCTGGCATTTTAATACTACATTTCTCAGTAACTACCGAATCCTATCCTCCAGATGTGTAAAACCAGTGACAAAAGCTATGATGCCATTACAAAGCAGCAGTTCTTCTGTTATAACATCTGCCCTTTGACCACAGTACTTCTGCTCTCTTCTCTACTGGGCCACAAAAGAAGAACCTTTCTCTGAGACCCAGCTGGCCCTGGCTTGATACCTCAACACATGAGGTTTCATAGTTCTTATTCCATGGTCATCTTAGGCTGAGCTGCAGATGCTCCTCTTTTCAGGAATTTACTAGGGTATTTTCCTTCAGTGGAGTCCTGTGGCAACAATCCACACAGGTTAGTTGTAAATGGTGGAAAATGCAGTACTTGTACTATTGTATGTCTGTTGCATTTCAGTATGGATATTTCTTGTCCTTGTCATAATCTATAGGCCAAACCGTGTTCAAATACCTGTTTAGCATGTTTTTGTTGTTTCGTACGCTGAGGACATTGCCTCTCTCAGTCGTACCTTTCCCTTTTAATTTTTGCCCAGTCCTCCTCATAGCTTTAACCTTCACATTATCCTACCACAGACCTTCTCTGCATTTGCCTGGATCTTTTTGAGACAAAAGTTATCAGGGGATTGTGATATTTAGTATAAATCTGTATTCATATGATACTGTTCTAAAAACTGCCACTGATTTCCACAGAGCTTTGACATAACTAACTGTATTAATTGAAATTGAATTTCTCTGTTTTCACCCTCTCTGGTTATTTACTCTATATTTCATTTTCTACAGATTGCAAGACCCTTTGTAACCATCTTTGCTAATTAAAATAATGAACAATATTTGTTAAATTTCTCTATCTGCATTTATTGATCCTCATTCTGCAAATGTTTAGCAATGAACTCACAGAACTGATCTACAGAGTGTCACAAATGAACTCTGGATCAAAACTCATTATGTATTCATACCCCAGTGCTTTGTAAGCTATAAGCAAACATGTATTCTGCTTTCCAAAACGGTGGAAATCTTTGATCCTAGAATGTAGGTGCCTTAAACATCAGCTTCAGTACTCAGCCAGCTCTATCCAATAGCACACAAATGTAAAAGCATGGAAAGTTGACAGCATCTTTATGTGACAGCATGCATCTGTTCTTCAATGTGTTCAAGATGCAAGATTCACTCATCCAAAAGCAAAACCTTTCTTACGTCTTTTCAAATCTTGGCACAGTGTTCTTCCTGGGGATTATTGGCTGACTGGGATAAGTGGCCTTTGCCTCAAGTATCAACTCTTCCCACTTCTCCATCAATTCACTGAACTTGTCCTCCACCTCTTGTGTTGTTACTAAGTAGGAATGATTCTTTTAAACGCTAATATATATGACCGCTCATTTACAATGTACTAAATTTATGACATGAAGCGTACTCCAATTACTGTTTCTAATAACCTCACCATAAAAGTGATATTTCCCTAATAATTAATGACAGAATAATTTCTATAATGAAAGATAAATTTTGGTGTGGTAACATAAAGTAATATGTCTCTCTTTCTCTTTTAACATAAAGATTCTGCAAATAACCAATACAAGAAAATGAAACAGACATTCTCACCTTTCAACTGCCATTCACCACAGATTTGTGATCAAGTGTAAAACTGGAACAATACAGAAAGGAATCGATCTGAAGTATTCAGGTTACTCTTTTCTCATTTGCTTGTGTCTGTTTTGCTTTGAAATTATTTCCATTATCCCAAAGACCTTCCATAATGAAATCAATTTGGTTTAATGCTTGCAAGAAATCGAGTTCTAGTAAGCAGTCTTATAGATGAGAAGAAAACTGATGTCTCTCAACACAAGCAAATTAATGAATTCAAAGAAAGGTTGTTTTTTAAACCCCATTTCTATATCCAGTTCTTCTTGTATCTTTGGTACAAGGTACTGTGACCTAAGGGTTCGTGCCTTCTCCTGTGAAACTCTGCCCATATCAGCCACACTGAAACCCAGGGAACACAGTGTTCACTGCTGTTAAAAGCAATTAGGCAGTTCTTTACAGCAGCCTGTGGTAAATATTTTCTTTTCCCACCTGTCCCTGGCTGTAAGGGACAGTAATAACACAGTGTGTTGAAAACAGCCCAGCACAAGGGTATTTTAGCACAACATGCCAGCACATCCCTTATTGTAGCAGTTGAAAGATTGATAGCACTTTCTGTTTGGTTACATTTACAGTGACTGAGGAGTGACAAGCAGCATTCTGAGGACTGTAGTTTATCTCATCCTAAATGTGTCCACAGTTTTTAGTGTCTCAGCTGATGCTGTTGATGATGCACAACCCTGCTCAGTGCTCTTCTGGGGGCTGTGCAAGTTTATGCCTTATTGAACAAGCAGCACATAACCTGCCATACTGGCTGGTTATTTGACTATTATGAAATGGCTATAACTGTGTGATGATATATTTGTGACTATTATAGTCAGTTTGGTATTAATCAAAGCAGCAGCAAGCTGCTCATGCTGGAATTTACTGACAACACTGAACATGTAAGAAAACGGGAAGAATAGGCCTAGAGCAGTTAGCAGGGTTCTAACATGCTTTTATGTTTAATATAAGAGAGAAATTTCTAGTCTGCTTCCTGAGTCTTAACTTGTGGAATCAGTCAGAACTCCTTAGGTTTGATTTTCCTGTATTTAAGAGAAAGGTAGAGTAGTTTCACCTAATTATTGTGTTTATTTTTGTAGTTAATGTGCATGCCCTTCCATCATGGCTTCACACATGATAAGGTGTATATGTTTGGGTATTCTGAATTCACAAGTATTACCTCATGCCTCCAGCTAGGTTTAGCCAACCCAGCATTTGCTAATACAGCCATCTGAAATCCTTTCAACAATGCTACACCTCAGACACAGGTAGATGCAGCTGCTCTTTGGCTGCTGCATATAAGGATGTTGGACAGGCATCATCAGGTGGGAAGTGGCACATTATCATGTGGTGCTTTCTGTCCTTAACAAAGAAAAGCCTTTTTTGGCAGACAGGAAGGGAACAAAGTATTTCTTCTTTGTCCAATCCATTTATGCATTGTGCCATGAAAATGTCAGGAAAGTAGTGGGATGAAGCACATATTTTTGTAACAGAGAGATGCAGCCTGAAGCAGGCTGCTTATCTGATCCAGTTTTTTTCTGTGTTTGTGTCCTACAGTTCATTTGATCAGACAACACTGCACTACCTGGTGCTGTAGCTGCTTTTACAGTACCTCACAGGAGATTTCTGAGCTGAAAGCTTATTGCCTAGTTTAATTTCAGAACCTGCTGTTCCCTTTGTGAATACACTGTCAAATTCTCCTCACATATTTTTTATATGGAGGCATGTTCTTCCAGGAATATATCTAGAGGCTGTATCAGCCCATCCCTGCTTGTCCCTCACTACACTAGATTTTAAGAGGCCTTAAAGGGTATGTGTTAAATGATTGCCCAGATGTTCGAGAAATGCAGAATTCAGCCACTGTTTTTAAAGTGAGTTGTGAGGGCACATTGTTGAACAGTCCCCATCTGAAATCTCACACTTCCTCCATTCAGACTTCCAAAATAAGACAGTGCCTGCAGAGTGACCACCCAATTTTCAAAACCATCACTACTTCTTAAGAGTCCATAAAATCTACAGCTGACTTCTGGTCTCCATTTTGGAGACCTAAATAAGCTGCTTTATTTACATGAATTTATAATTTATAAGAATCTTTATCTGCTGTACCAGGTGCTACAGCAATAAAGTAAGATAATCCTGAGGCAAGATTCCAGCTCTGTTGACACATGAACAAAAGGCTTGTTAGATAAATACAGGTAAGAGATTCAAATACACATAAGTGCAAGCCATATGTTGTCAGTGCAGAGAGACACCTGAGCTGAGCTGAGCTGAGCAGCAGCCTTTTGCAATAACCTGCATAGCTGTACCTTAATTTTTCATCTCCTTTCTTGGATAGAATAGAAAGACATTTGTTATTGTTAAATGTGTTTTTATTCATCACTGTACTTTCCTCAAGCCCAGACAGGAAGAGCAGATCCATTCAAAGAGATGTCTCCTAGAGACGTGGAGAGGTAGCGATGCATCACATCATAAGAGAGCACCTCATTCTCAGGGTGTAAAGTTTTAGTCAAGATGTAATGTGGCATTGAATCCATGCCCTGAGATAGTCAACTCAGAGTCTTTATCAACAAGTTAACCTCTTTTTGTTTTATTTTATTTTGTTTTCAGAAAAAAACCAAAAGAGAGCTTCCAAGTTTTTATGCTGTGGTCTTTTCAAATTTTAGGGTTGTGGTTTTTTGGGTGGGAGGGGTTGTTTTAGGGTTTTTTAATTAAATACTGCTGTGCATTGCTTCAGATGAAATCCCTTGTTTTCCGTGATGGTAATATTAGGGTAACCAGATTATAGATGGTGAAGTCTTCAAACCCCTTTCAAATATGAGGGTTTGACCAATAATCCTTCCATCTTTTGTAACACTACATTCTTCAAGTTGCTTAACGATTAGTGTGAACAGGAAGATCCTCACCAACTACCTCTTTAATTTATATTATCTGAGCTTCTTTAGCAGGTTTCTTATCCTTCTTTGTCACAGACATGTCCTTTATCCAGCATGTCCTTAGGGACAGAAACATGTGCCTGCTTTATTCCAAATGCAGAAGAGAAATAGCTATCAAGCACTTCCTGTCTCTCTGAGTCAGTATTTATGATTCACTGAGGGCAAAAATAAGGCAGAAACTGAATGTGCTTGCCTGAAAGGAACACAGCCTACATTTGGGAAATCCAGTGATAATATTAGTTGTAAATGTCTTTTATATAAGCTTTTTAACAGTTTTTCACTCTTGGCAACAGTCTGTCATAGTCTGAAGCACCCAGTACCGTGTTTCTGCACTTTTTCTCTTCCCCTTTTCTCAGCTGCATCACTTGCTGTTTGGTGTTCAGTGTTGGTTTGGTATTCAGTGCTGCCACAACCTAGAGTTTGAGAAGAATTGCCACTAGCCCCCTCAGAGCAGTTTGCCTGGAATTCTCCAAAGCAATGGAGTCTCCTCCTGAAAGAGCTGTTGTAAGCTTGATAACTGACTTAACAGTCCCTCACCACGTTCTTCAGGTATGTTGATGATGTCCTACAACATCACCAAAAGCCATCTCTGCACTACCAAAATCTGTCACTAAGTTTTCAGAAAGAAAATGGTATGGAGGGCTGTACTCAGAATTCTTACATGAGAAATACTGCAAGGGAACACTTCCACTGTTTTTCCCTCTCATTACTTTTCCCGTGCTCCATAACAGCCATATCAGGCTGCAGTAAGCCCTCATCAAAAGTAAACTCTGCAGTTCTCTGATTCCATTTGACTCCAAAGGAATAAGCAGCATTATGGTATTTCTTTTACTAAATACTTAATGGAGCATTTGAAAAAAATACAGCAATGACAAATTGGCAAAGTATGCCTTAAGTGTCACATGACAGAAATAAAAGTGACACTTGGCCAATGCAGCCCTTTCACTCATCAAGAGATGTCAATCAAGATGCCTTGCTCCCTGACAAACTGTCCATCTAGTGGAAATACTTAAGAAGATTTGGATCACTCTTTTCCCTGTATTAACAGCATCAATAATGAGCTCTCTATCTAAGGGTCAGCAGGTCACTAGCCCATCAGCTTGGATTACTCATTGTTTCACTCCAGGGTCCCGCTTCCCTGACCAGCAGCTCAGCATGCAGACTAGATTTGTCCTGGAATCTGTTCTGGAGGGGAACAGCTGGGTATCTCTTAAACAAAACCCATGACTGGGTTGATGGCTAGATCAATCAAAGGCAATTCCACCAGGCATTGTGGCCAGAGCTATGCCTGTCTCTCTCACCAGCCCAGGACTCCAGCAGGTACCCAGTATGATGGACTTTTTTTCATGTTGTAATATCATAGCCTGCTATATGAGGTCCACACTCTCAGCAGCCTGCTGGAAAGGTATAAATGTACTGCAGGTGTCTCATTTTCCATATATATTTTAAAAGAAAATATAAATCTTTTAATCTATTTAAAATAAAAAAAAATAATAATAATTAAAAAAAAAAAGCAAACATCAAACAGTGAAGTGTCCGGGAGAAAAGAGGTATTGATGTGGCCCAGAGGAGAACTCAGGCTTTTGTACCAGAAGGACTTAGTGATTCCATAAATGAAGGACTTGAAGGATTTCAGGGAAACTTGAGGAATTTAAGTATTGTGCCAATTGCAACCATAAATGACCACAAATTGCACCTTGGGAGGTGAAGGTTACAAGAAGAAAGAGGGTAATGCACTGCTGAACCAGGTTGTACAGAGACTCTTAATTCTTGGGTGTTTTGAAAACTGAGATAGACAAAACCACAGCTTATTTGACATGATTGTAGCACTTTTAACAAAAGACTGGACCAGACATCTCTAGAAGTCCTTTCTAGACAATGCTTTTATGAGTCTGTGGTACTTTGCTGCATTGGTGTTTTCATGAACAGAGCCTTAGATTGTGACCTCTGGGATGCTTTGGTATATATTTGGAGCCACAAAGTGTCTTCTAGATATCTATTTTCTGTAAAAAGGAATGTATGTTTATGCTTTCCAGATGTCAGGGAGCAGCAAGGACAAGTAGCTCTGGAAGGGCAGGAGCAGAGGGTGACAACAAGGCAGGCAGGGTCTGTGACATCCCTAACAAGAAGTAAGCAAGCCAACAAGTTTAGCCAGCCAGGGTCAGGATCAAGTCCAGGGACAGTGATGAGGGTCAGCGTTAGTCCAGTGATAGCCCTGCTAACCCATTGTGGTCAGGCTGGTCCAGGATCCAGATGGGAAGTCAAGTCAGTCTATCAGGATCAGGGTTGGGGTCAGGACCAAGGATGTATTTGGTCTGGACTCACAGAGCTGTAATGAAGAGATGTGGCCACTAAAGAGCCCCAGCTCCCAAGGGAAAGCTTGGTGGGCAGAATATTTCTTCCAGCTTTCTTCATGATTGTTCTTATTAGTGAGGGAGTTGACTTTGGAGTCAGTCAATTAGACTGACTTAGTCAGATTGTCTCCTGCAAGGAGGGGGGAATAGGCTCAGAACCCTGACTCCAGGGGAGGTCCTGCCCAGAGATCATCAATCCAGAGCCAAAAGCTGGAGAGGAGAGCATCTCTGGGCCATAGGTCCCTAACCACATCTTAGTTACATGGTAAGAACAGTTCAGGTTGACAGGGTATGCCTTTCAGTAGGTGTTTTAGCAGATTTAATGTCTAAATTCCCTCAGACATATTCCACACTAGAAAAGTGTCAGATCCACCCTATATAGCCAGATTCTGTCATCTGTGACTGTTTCATCTTTCTGACAGATCAGCTGGCTTGGCTACCTCCTCTTTTCACAATAAATGTAGCAGTAAAAAGTAGTTATCTCTGATATTGAGAGCGCTTCCTGAACTTAAACTTTCCTTGCTCTCATCTTCAGTCTCAAGCAGATTTTTGGGGTTGAGTCTAACTAAATTTCTTTTGTGCAGATGGGAAGCCTTTCTCATTGCTTTGAAATACATCAGGGTTTGTTTTTTAAAAGATACATCATTATTATTATTATTATTATTATTTAATACAGACTTGAATTTCTATACGTGCTTAACAAAAATAACACAATGAAAAAATTTACCAGGCTGCTTTAATAGGCTGCTTTAATGAAATAGTTCCCTCCCCCTTTTTTTTTTCTTTTTTTTTTCTTTTCTTTTTTTTCTTTTTGTTTTCTTTCCGGGGTGTCCTGTCACAATATTGAGCAGCTGGCATTCACAGGGTGCAGTCCTGTGGGTCTCCAGGCAGAGCGAGTACAGACAAGGACAGGGAGCTGAAACTTGGTGGTAGCTGTGGCACTGCCTTTTACTGAAAGAGACTGATGAGATCTAGGGGAAAGGCTGTGTCTTGTACTGCGTGGCATTGAGCAATGCCTCAAAACTTGGAAGTAGGGAATAAAACCTTCTCCCTAGCTGCATCTGCAACAAAGAGGTATCCACAACAAGAAGGAAATACAAAAGCAGTGATTATCTAAGGAACTGGTGCTATTGATTGTTTTAGAGCATTCACACTTCCAATTAACACATGTTCAGTTGGCCAGTGATTGCTGGTTTTGTGTCTGTGGTCATGGATAATTGCACCATGTGATGAACTAAAATATTCCCACAGAGTACAACTGTATTGATCCACAACCTAATTGTAGACATTATGAAAATACCTTTTAAGGGGCATCAATGAGCAGCCTTGTTCTGAAGGAATTTTTATTTGGTTTGGCAGCATTAGAAGTGTTTAAAAATCACTCACTGTGCTCCTCTCTTTGAGGTTGAAATTTGTTCACCTGAGGAATGATATACTGAGCCTTCATGCATAGCTGGAGATTAGTCACTAGAACAATCAGCAGGGCGTAGGGATACATAAGTCAAAGGATGATTGTTTTCTTGAAGAGTTGTTATTATTTTCCCCAAACCATATTCCTCCTATTCGAGGTATGGCACTGTCTGCCAGGGCCAGTAATTCAAGGAGACAAAAACCTCATTGGGACATGGGCTTGAAGGGACAGCTGATTTAGGAAAGAACACTGTTTGGTCAAGAAACCCTCACTTTGACTACACAAAGAATTAGACTATATGCAATACACTAGAATGAATAGACTATATTTCATCTTATAATTCTTGCTGCTTTATATATCTAAGCTTTATCCACTGCCCACCCACCACAGGCTCAATGGACTCAAACTGACATTCATCACTGTCCTCTCAGTGGAGCTTCAGCTTGACAGCATTAGTGTGAGCCACCTTCTTCTGTGCTGTCAGGTGAGCAGGGATGATATAAGGCAGCAGAAACTTGTCAGATCCCATAGCTAAGTACAACTCAGATTTCAAAGCCAGAAAAATAGACTCCTGAATAGCTGTCATGCTTCAAGGCTGAGAAATTCTCATTCCAGTTTAAAGCAGTAGAAATTATCTTGGCTATGTCTCAAACCATTGTTTTGTAGTGTCACTTCTTACTATTATAAGACACAGAAGCATTTGCTTGAGAGAAACTGTTATTTCAGAATTTAAGCACTGGCTTTCAAAAAAATAAAGTTATATATTGTGTAGCTTATTTACCATAATAATATATTGACCTTTCCTTGCACTTTTTTTTAACGATTCAGAAATCACATTACCCCTATTAAAGAATTAGGACCTGTATAATCTCCCTGCTCTAGGCTAGCATTGCTATTCTCAGTCTACAGAGCAGGAAATGCAACAGATCAGAGTAACAATTCTGTTCACTGTCACTTAGCAGATATGTGAGATAGACAGGAATAAGATACAGACCTGAATCCCAGAACTGGGGTGTCAGTACTTCAGGATTCTCCTTTTACTGTTATAAGTAGTAACAACAGGCACTGAGTTACCAGAAACTACACTGAGGACTCATGCCTTCCATCAGGCTATGGCAAGTTAGCAGGAATTTGGAATAACCAGTCATTTGTGGGTTCTCAGAGCACTTCATCTGTGAAGTGTTGCTCTTCCACTGAACTTTAAAGACAAAGGAAACAAGCTCAATTGGCGAGTATATTCATATCCTGTATGTTAGGGTTTCTCTGCTGAGAGGTGGCATCTTTATATGTTCATGGCATATGTTCAGCCATCCCTCAGTGCCTTGAATATAAACCAGTGTTTTAATTTTTTCCTTGAAATGTGTCACACCAATGGGTTCTCCCAGCATTTTCCAAATGCTTGTGTAGTAGCTGTTGTACGCAGCATGTTCTCATGCCCTGTGGTGATGTGCCTGTGCTACGTATCTTAATACCAAGAGCAGCAAAGAGAAAATGTTCATTCTGGGGCAGACTTCACAAACCTCAGACATGCCAGAGTATGTATGAAGAGGTTTTGACTGATTTTAAGGTGATGGAGAAAGTGCACTGAAAGTAACAATGGAGGGAAGCACTGTACACCATTTGGAGTTGACAAAGGACTGTAATTCATGCTTCTTCTAAACAACAAAGCACTAGGAGTACAAATGGATAAAAAAACCCCAAGGTTAGATTTTGCAAATCAAATGAAAACAAGTAGTGAAAATCTCATCATGCAAATAAATAATGAAGTGAGTCCCCTGTGGAATGAGAACAGGCTAAATATGAAACAATAATGATATGACTCCAAATCCAAATTAACACTTTGCCTCATTTTTCAGTAAGAAATATGACATTGATGGGATGAATGCAGAGGACAAATGGCTAATGGACATGAATGCACAGAGGCAGAGATGGCCACATTGGGGTGTAAGAATGCTCAACATGCTCTTTTGAGAAACAAGATGATTTACACACTGAAATGTGAAAAAAAATTCTGAATATTTAATGGAGTATGGAGGTGTATTATCTGACTATAAAACAGCAATCACACTACCCATATATACAATAGGGAGAGGCAAATAATCCAGAATCAAGGATTTAATCTGGATTAGATGAGTAGCACAGATATGAAGTGGTGAATATTTAAAAGCAGTCAATGAAGTAGAAACCAGGACAAAATATAATATGGATTTAGCAGTGATACTTTTTAGATGATAATTTCACCTTTTGATACCAAGGATGACAAAATCTGTGTAAAATATAGGACAAAAATACAAGAAAAACACCATTAAACCCAAAACCAAATCTCATCTACCTGCATTGTAGCTAGCTACCAACACCTTACAGAAACATGAGTTCAAAATCAGTAAAAGAAAAGAAATAATAATTAGTCTGGAAAGAACTGCCACTAGTGGAAATCCTTAAACATTTGGGATTGATGTTTTAACATCTTCATTAATGACCCTGATAAGAAGTTGGCGTGTACTAATGAAGTTTGGTGATGACACAAAGCTCAACAGAGAAGGAGAATGTAATATTGTACTGGAAAAACTAAATGACCTTGAGAGTTGAGTATTAGAAATGGGATGAAATTTAATTGCATAATGTGCAAAGTCATGCACTTAACGAGCTTATAACATGAACTTCTGCAAATTGGGAGTTTCATAGGAAAATGACAGAGAAGGAGGGAGACCCTGGGGCACTTGTTGATTACAGGAGGATTATGAGCCACCAGTACAATGTGGTCATGAAAAAAGCAAGTGCCACAGCTGGAAAACCTCCTGGTATAGCCAGGGATGCATAATGTGGGAGACATTAATCAAAAATCATGTGAAATATCACCTATTTTCTTTATTTGAAAAGTTTCAAATGGGAAATGGATGTCAAATCAGCTATTGGGATTTTCTTAGAGCTGGAGACAGGAATTTTCTTCTCTGTGAGTACAAAGACGATATAGCTACATAAATGTCCTTATCATGCCCATGGGTCTGGACTGGTTCCCTGCACAGTGCTGTGCCCTACTTGATGGATTCACAGGCCCCAGAAAGTACAAGTCCATTGTGCAACAGAGATGTGTCCTCCCAGAAACAGTTTTCTTGGCCTAAAAAAGCAAAATTAACTGGAAACTTTATTGCTTTCTATAAAGAAACACTGGCGTTTGTAGCTGTCCTGTCCCCTAGAAAAACAATGTGAAGAAAAAAAAAACCAAACAAATAGGGAGAAAATCAAATAGACAGAAAGAGAGCTTTAACCAACAGAAAAGAGAGATTTAGCTGTGAACTTAAGCAGGAAAATAAACTTGCTTTAAAATTGAGCTCAAATTCCTTAGCATCCTCTATTAATATTCTTTTCCAAAATGGTCCCAGAAAAAGCCTTCAGTCTCTGATTTTCTGTAACATCAAATCATCAGCCTATTGGTTTAAATATACTGCTTGCTAGGGAATGTGCTAATTTTCAAGAAGTTATCTCATCACTACTTTATGGGAAAAAATGCATATTTAATTCAAGCTTTGGGTGACTGATTGTTTTCAAGAAACTTGTCATAGAACTTAACCTGAAATTATTGGAGTTGTTTTGTAGTTCCTGTACCCTTTGCAGTGATCTGTAAAGGATTTTCCCTCTGTGCTCACCACTGGTGAGGCCGCAGCTCAAGTACTGTGTCCAGTTCTGGGCCCTTTACTACAAGAAATACATTGAGGCACTGGAGCAGGTCCAGAGGAGGGCAACAGAGCTGATGAAGGGTCTGGAGCACAAGTCTGATGAGGAGCAGCTGAGGGAGCTGGGGTGTTTAGCCTCGACAAAAGGAGGCTCATGGGAGATCTTATCACTCTCTACAACTTCCAGAAAGGAGATTGTAGCCAGGTAGGGTTCAGTCTCTTCTCCCAGGGATCTAGTGGTAGGATGACAGGACATAGTCTCAAGCAGGCAGGTTCACACTGGACATCAAGAATTTCTACACAGAAAGGGAGATTAGACATTGGAATGGGCTGCCCAGGGAGGCGGTGAAGTCACCATCCCTGGAGGTGTTTAAGGAAAGACTGGACGTGGCACTCTGTGCCGTGATCTAGTTGAGGTGGTGGTGTTCAGTCACAGGTTGGACTCGATGATTTCAGAGGTCTTTTCCAATTCAACTGATTCTGTGAATCTCTGATCTGCCATTTTATGTCATGAACATTTGCCTATAGGAAGAGTCAGCAAACTGCATTGGGCAACCAGACATGGGGTGCTATTACGCAGTTCGTGGAAATCTTTCCTCTGCAAGCAGACTAGGCTTTTCACACTAAAGATGGTGCAAAAGAGACAAAATTATTTTTCCACCAATTACCATGAACTATTGATGCTTTCATCACTAGGATACTGATTATACTGATAAATATTCTTCATGAGGTCTCCCTTGGACGCATGTGTTTCACCAGATGCCTCCATCTCAGTGGCTTAGAGTGGAGTGATTTCTTTGGAGATCTGAAGTACCTGTCCTCCTTCTGATCCCACTAGAGACAAGTAACTGTCTGGCAACACATAAATCTGATAGCAAAGTCCTTCCATCTTGAGCACCCTTTTGGAAGACATTTAATTTCTTTTTTTTTCTTTTCGTGTTTTCCAGATCTCATAAGCTTATGTGATTAAGGGGATTAGTTTGGAACTGAAGGAGGGATTTTTTAAAAATATATTTTGAGTACTACGTGCCTTGCTGTTTTTCCCTCGGGTTTTACACTTGTCTGTAGCTTTTCAGGGGTGCCGAAAAGCACATGGTTTTCAGCAACATCTATGACAAGTAGATACTTGCCACCTCTTCACATTTTACTGCAGTTCCACAAGAAAAGATACATGCAAGAGGAGAGAGACTGCAACTGTGTTGCACACAAATACCCATGTTGAGCCACTCCATCATATGGTTATTCACCCACCGCCTGGTTATTCACCCGTGCAGGGTATCTGACACCTCCTGAAGGGTGCTGCAGGTCTGTGGCACTTAACATTCAACAGCAGGGCTTGAACAGCCTCTGTTCTGCAATGAGATGTCCAGTACATGGAGAGAGCCAATTCAATTTAATTTAATGATGGTTTCTCGGCTTTTGTCCAATGCAGGCACCACCACATCCTAGGAAGAGTGACAGACCAATAACTTAACCTTTGCATTAGTGTGGAGCAAACTGCTGCGTGCTTTCATGGGATTGATCGTAAGCCCTGTATCAAGGAGGGCCAGACACAGTCCTCTCTGGAAAATCACAGCCTGTAGTTAAATCTTGACCTTTTACTAAAGGAGAAGCAAGGCTAATTGTGCCCAGCTAGTTAGGCAATAACTGAGCTTGAACACCTGATTAAAGAGTTTCTGGAATTTTATGCCTCTCCAGAGATGATCTGGCAGCCGTGATAGACTCCAACAATGCCTGACAGCGAGGGCTTCCTGCCAGAACCAGGTCTTTCTAGCACTTTTGCAGTTACTGAAACCACTTTTCATGTGTGCCCAGAGGAAAAAATAGGTATTTGCAGTAGTGATGTGAGAGATGGAAGAGAACAAGAGAACACATTTTCTCTCTCTTCTACATGCATACATGCACACACACGGACAGGCATGTCCCACAGCCATTAAAATCTCAGCCGAAGGGAGGAGATTTCTCAGGATGCATGAGGTGACAGCCCTTGGCACTTCTCCAGCCAGCCCTCCTGCAGATTCTTGCTGCATGAGAACAAGCTGATTAACAGTTCTCCATACCCTGAAGCCGGGACACTTAAGAGAAGGGGTTGTTCCTTTTATCCTGCAGCTGCAGAGAGGGTACCACAGCAGACAAGGTAATGAGAATTTTCCGATAGTCTCACCTTTCCATTCCCAGCTGCTTTTCTCATTCTTCCTCTGTCCCTCCTCCCTCTGTCTTCAATGTACTTGCCCATTAATGATTTAAAAAAAAAATCCCTAGCTGGTACACACAGAAGTGCAAAGCTGCTGCTGAACAGACTCCGTTTGCCTCAGGATCAGTTGCTGCATCTGTTTGTGAGGCTGCCAGTCAGGACTGCAGATGATTTAAGAGGCTTTCTTATTGGCAAATTAGTTAAACCTGCTGTGCACAGCTAGGTCTTGGGAGAAGGAAGATGAATGCACATTTTAATGACTGAATCAGCATATATTGGGAACCAGGATGGCAGGAGCCTCACCTCCCTCGAGGCTCACCAGCTATGACAAGCAAAAAACCTCCCTCCTGTTAAAAAGTACATGATTGCTGTATGCCCCACTATTGGATATATATTCTAGATGGATTGTACCAGGGCTCCTCGGTGACATTAAAACATACCCAGCGTTTTTATAAGATATTGGTGCTGTTTACACCCTGATTCCAGTGCTGAATCCCAGGAAGAATAAAACAGTTCTGTGGAGTGGCTTCAGAAGATTGATATATCCTTTATGCTCCTGTATGAAGTAGTAACGTACAACATCAGACTGCTGATGGGTATAGCAGTTGTTTTATATACAGAGATTTACCCCTGTGCTGGCAAGTTAGCACACCTCCACCACAGCCAGTGAACTGGTGTTGATTTATATCTGCTGAGGATTGCAGCCATAACTCTTGTCTCCGTTTTTGTGCATGTGTACAAATACACTCACGTACTTCAGTTTTCAACAGACTTCAGCTCTCCAGTGCAGCATCGTGTCCTCCATCTGTTTATATCTCCAGCAAAAATTACTGCTGTTCTTCAGTCACAAATGTGAAATTATTCTATATCCTCAGTGACACTGAGATAGTAGAATTTATATTGCACATATGCTTGTTTACACATGCAAGATCTCAGTCATTATTACTGTTGCTGATTTATGTTATTGCTATCCAAAGCTGC
This sequence comes from Corvus brachyrhynchos, assembly GCF_000691975.1. NCBI lineage: Eukaryota > Metazoa > Chordata > Aves > Passeriformes > Corvidae > Corvus > Corvus brachyrhynchos. The sequence goes on from NW_008236767.1 coordinate 7,806,720, forward strand.
ATGCATTTATGTACACCATTTATTTTAAATTATTTCAGAAATAAATCATCACATAACTAAGCAATCAGATGAGTATCCTGTTATTTGCCTCATCTCTAACTATTCCAACCCAACCACCAACATTCAAATCCTTTTTTATCACTTCACAAGTTCCATTCTTGCACTTTGAGCTCAGCTGTTAAAGCCACTTTGGACAAATGCATAGGAGCATATACAGAAAGGGAAACATACAATAGACTTTGGGAAGTCAAGAAACCCTGAAGTTAACACACTGGAGAATTGACATTGAACAGCTTACGTATTTCAAGCTTTTAACAAATCATATCTGAGATCAGTATGCTACAAATCAGACTGAAGTATTGCTTATATGCAAACTGATCCCAACACAGCAAGGAAGCAGATATCAGCCAGATTTTTCCCAGGAGGATTTTTCTGAATCAATTCTTTAACAGTTGTCCTAAACCTTGAGGAACTCATCTACTTTTTGGACTACTTACCTCCTCGTACACTTTTTTTTGCCCTACCAGCCTACCTTAGGTTGTTTTACCCCTGCATCAGGAAGAACATTATTTCTGATATTCATCTTCTTAGGTAGTGTGGTAAAGTTTTGCTGTGTTATTCTTTAAAGGTCATATCTTTTAGGTACTAGCTATGCAAAACCTGACATCTCACAATTTATTTCTCTCTGCAAAAGGACACTAAATTGTTTAGCAAGACACTGCCTTATTGTTTAGACAGGGTAGCAGTGACTTTGTGAGTAACTGAACTCAATAGAAGCAGATCCCCAGGTGATTTAAATCACAGTTATCTCGCTAAAGTCAGCACAGTCAGTGCTGCCAAGTTAAAACAACTAAAGACATGAGGGCGAATCTGTGCCTTACTGTAACAGCACACCTGGGCCTCAAGTCAACGTTTCCAACACCCAAATGTCAGAGAGACATCTGTAGTTTTTTGAAGGCTGATTGATCATTGGAACCAAGCTACTCAGCCTAGGTCTACACAGTGAACCTCACAATCCCAAAATAAGACATCCATGGGATTAGACTGGTTCAGACATAGGCAAGAGCTGAGAGGGAAAATTCTGGATGGCAGTTCTGAGAGCTTGACTTTACCTGAATTCTGCTGCTGGCCTCCAGCTCTGTGTTGGATCTCATCACCAGCTCCTGTAATTCCCATGGAGTTGTGAACATTTCAGTTTCACCCCTCTACATGCTTGAGGCCAAAGCTTTGCTCATGTCCCAGTTACACGCTATTCTGAGAGTGGCAGAAGTGGTGATTGCATGTGAACTCAGCAAAAGAGTGAATTCTCTACATCAAGACTAAAAATGGCAAAATTGGACCCTTCTCATTAAATAAATCATATGAACAATCAATTTGCATATGTTTTGCTTTCTTGGGTATAAATTTTTAAATATTTTAAAGGTTCAAGAAACCTGGGAGGATTTATAACATGAATCCCTCTAAACTGTGACCTAAGAGTTACTTGTCCCTTAAGAATAATGATTTACTGGGTCTAAGCAGTTTTAGCATCATTATTTTTAACCTACTGAGGCTTTCAATGCAGTTACTTTCAAAGGAAATAGAACCAGATGGTAATTGTAGATTAGAGAAAAAGAATGAACTCCCAATTAATTATTAAAATTAACTGTTAATTTTAGAAACTTACAGCAAATTGTTCGCAAAAGAAAATTTAAAGCTACAAGAACATCTAATACTATATTATTTCTCAAATTCCCTGTTCACAAGATGTAAAAAACATTTTAAATATTGGAGAAATCACAAAGAGAAAGCAAATGGCACCAGGTATATCCTGAATTGCGCCAAGGATCTTTTCCCCTTCTTATATCAGAAAATCACAGAATGAATAAGGTTAGAAGGGACCACCAATGGGGTTAATTGGTCCAGCGTCCCTGCTCAAGGAATATGCATGCACAGCATTCACATACACTCACCCTATAAGGTGCTGAAGATCAATATATGTCTGTGTTACATAGATATATATCTCCATTTCCATCTTAAGGCAGAGTGAGACCAGATTTCCACTTTTTTTGAATTTTTTTTTTTAGGGTTAAGAAATTAATTCCTTACTGTGATAAATTAAAATATTTCAATGGTTTTGGGATTTGTATGAATGAGAGAGTAATATCAGTAATATCAGAGAGGCAAAAATATTCAGACTAGCCCCTGGTTTCATCTTGGGAGTCAAAAATACTGCAAGAGAATGTGTGTCATGCGGCTGGAGAAATAAACATCTCTGAAACAGCTAGCAAGAATCTGTCTGTCCATATATATTTCCTTTCCACGGGACTCCTGGTTTGATATATGCGTGTTGCAGGATCCCCACTGCAACAAATGTGTGTCTAGTTCAACTGAGTGAAGACAAAATATTTTGCTGCAAAGAGAGTAGAAACTATTAATCATGCCTAGACTGTGGTGCAGTCAGCTACTCTGACCTTCCATGGCTTCCTTGAGAGTTGAGAGTACTTGAATCCTTTTGACTGGTGGTGAAAATATACATTTTCTTTCCAAGTTTGTTATCTCCCTGTTTTTTGGCGTTTTTAAAAGAGAGTATCAATATGTGTGACAATAAGGAAGGTCAGTTTAGAAAAAATTTAATATCAAAGTTCTGTTTCACTTTCAGAAAAGGCCACATAAAATATCCTCCCCTTCCAAACTGATCTACTCCCTCCATGTGTTCAGTCAGTTCTGATGTCTTCAGTGACAAACTGTGATTACCAGCACATTCTTCTCCCCTTAGCTGTGTGTATTCAGCACTGTAAATGAAAAAGGGCTGCAGCTCCAGTCTGTGCACACCAGCAAGGGAGTCCCTACCATCCCAGACATACCTTCATGAAACTCAAAGTTTTATACTTTCAACACCTTTTTTTCTGAGATCATAACTTCAGATGAAGTGTAATGACTGGGACAATGCAAAGAATGGTACCAGCTGGAGCATGGTCTCAGAGTAGAGTAAATTTTGTACAAAGAAAGTGATGAAGAAGTGATAAAGTGGTGATGAGAAAGAAACCTCAGAATATTTGCAGTGGGATCAATATAGGGCCCTGCTGTAATATGTTTAGAGATCTGCTTCTATCACAGTATTGTGCTATATGTCAATCATCCAGTGGCTCAGCAGGCACTGGTCACTTAACAGCAACACTAAGGGAGGAAAAAAACACGTCAATTAAACTGAATAAAAATATTAAATCCCCAAATATTAAGCATACATCCAATTTGGCAACTCATTTGACTGCCTAAGGCAGTTGGTTTATAGAGTCATGTTCATTCCACTTAATATTATTAACAATTCCCAGGGAAGTACTGCGTAGTTACAGTAGCTAGCACATTAATCTTTATCATATGTGCAAGAGTGGAAGCTTGGAACAGGTTTATGAAAACAGAGTGCTTATTCTTTTTTCTCCAAACTGATCTCTATGCAGAAAATAATGATCTAATGAGACTACTTACTAACTGACTATTAACTTCCCTGAGGCTAGAAATGCTTTTCCATCAAGTGCTGGGACAAAGGCTCTTCTGAGGGTTTTGAGCTTTTGGCGTTTGAACTTCTGCTTCTTCTCTTCCAGTCAATGTGATGATTGGGTCACAGGATGCAAAACCTCATATTCCAGTTTTACACATGCAGTGGGCTAAATTAACAGTTCTGCATGGAAATCATTCTAAAAGCACAAGTCATCTTCTGCACAGATTCCTTTTGCCTTTGCTCATTAATATTGGGGTGTTTCCTCTAAAAAGCAAGTGACTCTGGATGTACACTCTTTGAAAAAGAGCAAAACCACTGGATCTTCCCCTTTTAAGGGAAAGCAAAGCTGAAAGGAATCCAATTGTGTTCCCATTCTCCAAGTCTACTTTGTACATAAGAATATAAGAGAAGCCAGTACTGGGTCAGATCAAAGGTCCATCTAACCCAGTGTCTGTCTCCAGCAGTGATCAGCACTGGATGGCTAAAGTAAAGAATAAGACCAGGGCATAGGTATAATCATCCTTTCCCAAATATTACTCCAGCCTTCAGCAATTTGTGGAACAGGGTCTTCTTGAGTCAGAGGTTATGGCTTCATGTTTAAAGACCCTTAATGGATTTTTCTTCCACAGATATGTACTACAATCTCCTGAAGTGTGAATTCCTGTGGAAATGAGTTCCACAGATTCACTAAATATTTTGTGAAGAAGTATGTCCTTTTGTTTGAATCAAAGCTAGACCCTAGCAGGTTTCATTTCTCCTACTCCTAAACCTGGAAATGATACTGAGATATTGTTCAGGTTTATCTTCCTCATGCTGTTCTTTATTATGAAATATTGCAAATGATGGAAAAACCCCACACTGATATTTTATCTACACTTACTCCTCTCTTTTTTTTTTTTTCCCATGCCAAAGAATCCTACTCTATTTAGCTATTTCCTATCATTTATCACCTAGTTCTTCACTATACAAGATCCTTCAGTAAGTGACTCAGGAGACATGTCCAAAGCAAAGAGACCAAGAAAATCAGGTGACTTTAATCCACCAGTTCCCAGGAATTATGCTCCACACTGTACAGGTATAACAAAAGAAGAAATACACTTTGCTGGTACATTTTGTTGGGTTTACTGTGTTGATAGGAGCAGATCGGTGTGAATTTGCTCATTACATCACCCAAAGTCTTCCAAGTACAGCTTAATATAAGTCTTATAAGGTTTGTATAGAAAGTGATTTTCAGAACCTAAAATAATGACAGAAGTTCTCCTCTCCTGCTCTTTCCATACTGCTAGCTAAAGCTTACAGACCCCTCTAATGAAAGATAGCTTGTGAAGTAGGTAGATGGCTTCATCAAAGGACATTAGGGAAGGACATTCTAGAAATGTGTAAGTATTCTAGGAGACACTGCGAAAATTCAAGGAAGACAAATTCATCATAAAACACAGGCACTACGTTGCATTCAAGTCCTGAACTTGAAGTACTTGGGAGAGGGGTGGAGAGAGAGCAGGTGTCCTGTTTTTTAGATTCTCCACTAAACATTTGCTGTGGGTGCTGTTGATGACAGTCCCTGCAGTCTGACCCAGACAAACTTCTGTTCTAAGCCCAGGCTGCCATGCTCATTAAGGCAGCCCATCGATAATACATGGCCCATTAAGATCACCCTTTCCATGGCTGCTTTAAATGCCGCAGGAGGCTGTGCTCTGCCCGACTTTTCTCTGGGAAAGGGGCGCTGCTAGAAGATAGGCGGCGAAGCCAATGCCTCTGGGGGGAAGCCCGCCGGGCTAAGACCT
>NW_008236767.1:7812987-7875801 GCF_000691975.1 Corvus brachyrhynchos
CTCTCTGCCCCCCCCGCCCCCCCCCGCCCCCCCCTGCCGGCCCTGCTCTCCCCTGCCTGCCCTGCTCCTTTCTGCTTACCCTGCTCCCTCCTGCTCCCCCCTGCCTGCCCTGCTCCCTCCTGCTCCCTCTGCTCCTTTCTGCTTACCCTGCTCCATCCTGCTCCCCCCTGCGCGCCCACTTCCTGCTCCCCCCTGCCTGCCCTGCTCCCTCCTGCTCCCTCCTGCCTGCCGTACTCCCTCCTGCTTACCCTGCTACCTTCTGCCTGCCCAGCCTCCTGCTCCTTCCTGCTCCCCCCCCGTCTGCCCTGCTCCCTCCTGACTACCCTGCTTGCTGCCTGTCTCCTGCCAGCCCTGCTCCCTCCTGTCCCCTGCCTCCTTCCAGCCAAGCTCTCTGCCTGCTGCCCGCTCTACTCACTGGCTGCCCTACTCCTTGCCTGCCCAGCCTGCTGCCTGTCCTGGTCCCTGCCTCCTGCCTATCCTGCTCCTCCTGTTCCCTGCCTCCTGCCAGCTCTGGCTGCTGACTCCTGCCTGCCCAGCTCCCTACCTGCCCTACCTCCTGCCTCCCAACATACTTCTCCTGTCTGCCAACCTACCTCTCCTGCGCCTGCTTCCCTGTCGCCTGCCTGCTCTTTGCCCTGCCTGCCTCTTTCTCCTGCTCACTGCCTTGTCTCTATGTCCCCTGCCTCCACTGCTTTCCTCATGCCTTCCCTGACTCCGTACTCACTGCATCCTCTGCCTCTTACTTGGCCTGCTCCCTCCCTGTCTCCTTATTCTGCTCTCTGCCTCCCCTGGCTGCCTCTCCTGCCTGTCCTACCTGACTGCTCTCTGCCTTCTTGCCTCCTTCCCCTGCTCCCTGCCTTTTTTCTTTGCCCTGCCAGCTCTACTTCCCTTAGCTCCCCTCCCTCCTCTGCTTCCCTTGCCTCTCCTTGCCCTTCGTACTGCCTCCTGCCTCCTATCTAACCTGGCTCTTCTTCCTCCAGTCGTCCTTGCCCTCCTTCTCTGATTCTCTTCTCTCTGCTTTCTGCCTTTCTGCTTTCTGCCTTCTGCCTTCCCTGTCTGCTCTCCTCCCTGCCCCTGTTTCCCCACATTCCTCACTTTCCTGCCCTTTCTTCACCTTCTGTCTTCCTTCTCCGTCACCAGCCTCAATCCTTCCTGAAAGGGGTCATGGGACTGTAAAAATCAGCTCTGCAGCCCAGGAGCTGGGCAAGGAAGGGAAAGAACACAAGCTGGAAGGGAAAGTCCAGATCCAGTTTGAGACCAGGGAGAGACGAGGGGCATGTAGAGGAAAGGGTTAAAACTGGGAGTTAAGTTAATGAAGTAAGGACTACAGCCAAATGTTGACATACAGGAGCTTGTCAAACAGCAGCAGATACCTGTTTGCTCCTCAGCAAATTGATGCCTGTTCTGACGTTTACTCATTCCAAAGAGGGATGAGCAATTAAAGGGAGGGGGGAATGTGCCAGGTCAGTCAACTGTATTGCTTTCCCAGTGGTAAACAGTGATGGGTGCAGGGAAGAAGTGAGGTGAATCACACCTAGCCTGTGGACCCTTTGCTGCAGGAAGTCAAGAATTAAGTTGTGGTCTCTGCAAGAAGTGAGGGTGTTCATACAGAAAATAAATGCAAAGCAAATAACAGCTGGAGAGACCCCATGTGTGCTACTGGCCTGACTTTAATTCTGTTTGCAATGGTTTAATCCTGAGAGGGTGAGGAAGGTCATAGGAGAAAGGGAGTTTCCCCTTTTCAAAATGCTGATTCCTCAATTTTAACAAGCTCCGTGAATAATGAAGTTAAGGAGCAGATGGCTACTCATTGTCCATCACTGAATACTGACTGGATCATATTTGGAAGAAAAAATTAAATTACAGAAATTCTGCTTTCATGTGCTGAGCAATCAGATGATAACATGGATTATCTCCAGTACTAAAAGTTAATACAATGCCAACATCTACATGAGATATTATGTAACAGTATTATGCCATGCACTGCTTAGTGAAGGTACTGGTTTACTTTTTCATACAATAAATCAGATAACCTTGTAGAGCTTTTCCTCACTTGCAGTCTGTATTCCAGCTTGAAGTTTACAGGGGCAGCTTGTGTTGTCATGTATCTGCTGTAAAATGCTGCTGGTTATTATAAGAATTCTGTTGACTCACCTACCTCTAAAAACTACTGAGTATTTTCTAAAAATTAGACTTTTGTAAGGCAAATGCAAAACAATGAAAGATATTACAACCTTTTTAATAAACCTTCTTAATTTATTATATCAGCATTTATAACTTAAAATCTGTTGCAGAGACCGCATACTCTGAGTAGCACTCAGTGCTGCTGAGCAGTAGTGTAAGCAGTGTAACTGAGTTCAGCAGTGGAGGAGCTGCAGAATCCACACCATAGCACTGGGTCATGATTCCTTAAAGTTTACGTGCCTTGAACACAGACATCATTTCACTGCAACGTATAACAGCAGCCTCCTCACCTTACAAAAAAGGATCATGTCAGTTGAAATAGTCATCTCATAAAAGGATGGAGAATATTTCCTTTCAAAAGACTGTAAGCTCATGCAATTGTTAACTTAAGCATGCAATTATTGAAGCAATTGTGCTATTGCTTGGCAAGTGAGTTTTATTTTCTCTCACAGCCTCGTGCTGTAGTGTCTCTGGCATAGACACAAACAAGATGTGACAGTTGGGTACCACAAGTTAAACAAAAGAGAGCAAGAAATAAAAGGGGGCAACATTAGTCTTTTATAGAGTGGAAAAACCAAGTAGAAGTTCTCATGAATTTTGGTCAGATGAGTTCTAATTCCTTTCCCTCTTGATCTAATGCTGCTCCATTGATTTAACTTGAGAAATTCCAAAATCTTTGGTGGGATTTTGGTATGTTTGGTTTGGTTTTTTTCCTCAGTAATATTTAGAGAAATAAACTTCTTAGGTCTGATATGTTCCTCCACTGAGAAAACAAACCCACATGGTACTATAAAGTTATATTAAGCTTTATTTCTACAAGCTTGGGAGAAGTTCCTATGTGCTTTGTGTTTGTGCTCAGACTTCAGTAGAAAGGAGAGAAAAAACCCCAGGAGGATTCCATGAATTTCTGGGTGCAGAAATACCTTCCTCTTCCCTTCCCTTCCCTTTCCCCTTCTCTTTCTTTCCCTTTCCCTTTCCCTTTCCCTTTCCCTTTCCCTTTCCCTTTCCCTTTCCCTTTCCCTTTCCCTTTCCTTTCCTCCCCTGACTGTCCCTCCTTCCCTTCCCCTCCCCACTGCCACACAATGAGAAGCTACAGATGCTTTTCTCTGGCATAACATATAAAGCAGAAAGAAGTCAACACTAATACATCACGATTGCGTTTGAAGGAACATAATCTTTCAAAACATGGAGTAAAAGAACTGCAAAATTAGATAAATATCATGTTATTAAACATGTAGTACTGAATATCTTGTTAATATGTTTTGTTCTTTCTTCTGTATATCTTTGTGCAGATGTTGTAACACAACTTGTCCAGCATTTAGGCATTTTCAGACACCAGCATTATGATTGTGTGCTATCAGATTTCTACATATAGCTTCATTATGAGGCTTGGGGGTGAGAATTAATGTTTTGCACACTGTTGATAATTTCTGTGCAAGATGTTTCTATATTATTGGAGGAACTGAACTCTGTCTAATAGCAGCCAGGGTGCTTTTGCTTGGTGACGCTTGCAGCATGACTGACATGGAAGTTCCTCGTAACTGCTGCTTCTTTGGCATGCTACAGGTTCAGGCCACATGTTCCCATAGGGGTTTGCAGATTATCTGTGACTGGTGAATGCTTACAACCTAAAAACTATGATTTGAAGAAAAATTTAACCAACCTCTTGAGGTTAAGGCTCTTTAACTCTTTTATTTATGTGTTGCTTAAGTTCCCCTCCTTGGCATGTGGTCCAATTCCTTAATATTCAGGTAGTTAATAAGTTTTGCTCATTTTAGGTCAAAAGATAATGGGGCAGTTTTTTAATTTTATGTTTGCTAGACAGCCTTGTCTGTCTCTCTCCTGCCTGGCAGCTTGTAGGAATAACAGGACTACTTCAGACTGGTGCTGCAGATGTGCCTGCCCTACATACTGTGCAGAGAGCAGCAAAGATCAGTTGAGTTTCTGCCCTGTTTTGTGCCATGGCTAAATTACCACCACTGGACATTTAGATGCAGCCTGAGGGCAACCTCTAACTCAAACTAACAAGAAGATTGTAGAACAAGTAGCAATGTATGATATTTTTTTTACTGAACTGGAGGAAATGTTAGTTTTTGTACCTGAGCTGAGAGATGCTACCCTGGGAAGATGTGAGAAACAATCAAATTCCCCACTCAGCTGTTATAGTCACAAACATTCACTATTTTCATAATGACAAGAAGCAACAAATCCCTAGTGAAGGTTTACAGGAGCACCAGTACTTGGAGCAGAAAGACTTGCAATATTTAACTCATTTATACTCACTGGGAGAATCTAATCCCTTAGGAAAGACCACAGAGAAGTAGCGGTGAGACCACACCCGGAGTATTGTGTCCACTTCTGGGCTCCTCAGTACAAGAGAGACATGAACATATAAGAGAAAGTCTGACAAAGGGTCAAGAGGATGATGAAGGGGCTGGAGGGTCACTCACAGGAAGAAAGGTTGAGAGAGCTGGGACTGTTCAGCCAGGAGAAGAGCAGGCTCAGGGGGATCTCATCAGTGTGTTCAAATACCTGAAGGGAAGATGTAAAGAGGATGGAGCCAGGATCATTTCAGTGGTGCCCAGTGCCAGGACCAGGGGCAATGAGCACAAACTGAAACATGGGAGGTTTCTTCTGAACATCAGGAAATATGTTTTTACTGTGAGAGTGACTGAGCACCGGCACAAGTTCCCAGAGAGGCTGTGGAGTCTCCCTCCTTGGACATACTCAAAAGCTGTCTGGACAGAGCCCTGGGGAACCAGCTCCATGAGGCCCTGCTTGAGCCGGGGGTTGGAGCAGATGCACTCCAGAAGTTCTTTCCAATCTCAGCCTTTCAGTGATTCTGTAAGAATCTGAGTAGCAGCCAGGCTGTTGGACTTGGGATACTAGATAGACCTGTTGGAAACACCCACAGGGAGTTTGCTCTTTGCAAGACATAAAGAAATGATACACTTTGGGAGTCCTGATTGTGCTTTTGAAGCCTAAGGGGATTATGTTGGAGATGCTGGGAATGTTGCAGTCTACCTCTCCATTTCCTTGTATGCAATATGGCTTCATGTTTTTCTTACAATGCAGAGCATTATGCATAAAGAGGAAAGATTCCCTGGATGTTAACATGTAAGCTTATGGCTCAGGAGAGATAGGATCTGTTCCCAGCTCTGTGAAATGTGTCCTCTGGGATCTCAGGCAAATCACTCAGGGCTATGCTTCTCCCCACAATCTGTGGAAGATGTCAGGGTCTTGCAGCCAAGGACAAGAGAGAGTCAGTTTTGTTCATTGCTCTTCTGAAATTGGTTCATGGAGCTGGGGTAGGTCCCTTTCTATATCTGACTACTCCACTTCCAGTACAGGTGGTTACTAAGGTACCACAAAGCCACAAAGTGCCACAGGAATCATTCCTGTAGGTACAGGTATGGACTCATCCTCCCCTGTCCTTATGGAGAAACCCCTGCTAAGCAGAATGTAGCCCTAAGAAGTTTTCCAGAATTAACATCAAAATATTTTTCAAAAAGAAATTTAATGAGATGACACCCACACTCTGAGATGAAATCATTCTATATTACCACTTTTCCTCCCTCCCTGCCTACTCCCTTCCTCTTTGGTTTGATTCTAGCATCTAATATCTGTATGAACGCTAGGAGTTAGGAATTATATAATGAGACAAACCTTAGCAGTGATGCCTCTTAATACCAGGTGAGGATGAAGTGCTAGTGCCGTCTCAATTTGCAAATTGTGGTACTGAAATTTCACATGGCATATAGCTTTGGACTGGATGGAAAACACTTGGTAGATAAAGAGACAGCTAAAATCTTTCTGGAACTGAATTGGATGGGGAAGGGCCAAATGGAGATCAGATGCTTAAAAAAACAAGAGGTGTTCCAGGGACAGTTAAGTGGGCAGGAACAAAATGATCCAGACAAGTGCCATCATCACTGAAGGCAGGTTTTGGCCAGCTTTCGAGGGCATGCAATGCAAAAGGGGATTGCATGCTGACTCAGAAGCTGTCACTGAAGAATGAGCAGTAAGGCACATTAAAATCTTTGAATGAAAAGTGCTTTGTATATTTTGGAAAGGTACTATCGTCATTTTAGTTTGCATAGTAAATATTACTGTACATTTTATTATTAACTATTTTTTTTTCCTGAGGATCATGCAAAAACATAAGCTGCTTGTCTGTAAAGTGTATCCCACTTTAAATATGTTACCTATGCTGAACACTCACTGTCCCTTGTCATTCCCTTGTTGGGGCTGAAAATGAATTAGCCAAAATTGTATGTGACACCACAATTTTGGTGGAAATTTCCCTCCTTGTTTTGGTGTTAATATGTTGTGTTTCAAATCTCTGTAATTTTTTTTTCATTTAAGGCTGAATTTTGTTTCTTTGGAGGGATGATTTATTATAAAGGGCTGTGAAAAGACATTAGAAGAGCAAATAGTCCCTTGGGAACACAGAGTCACAAGACAGAAAAACAGCTGTTGAGACTGTAACACACTCTAGTGCGCCAACAGGCAGCAACAATATTCAAAACAGGGAAAGAAGACCCATGTCTTCATTTGGAAGAAAAAACAACCCTGCACCAAATTGAACAAAGATATAAACATCTAAAAAATTGGCAGATGGATCAGAGCTGTACACAACACCGGAAGAGGAGAAATTGCCATGTGTGGGAGGAGGTGAAAATGGAGATGAAGCTTCTGTTACATCTTGGGAATCAGAATAAATCAGAACCGTTTGAGAAAGTGCAGTCACAATTAAACTGGGTAGCTATGGAGCACTAAATTTATTGTCAAGGTTAGCAGTGGGAGAACCAAATCTTTCACTGATGTCTATCAGGCTCCTTGAAGGCAATGTGTGGATTGCTAACCTCATGATTTGCCCTACCATTCTGAGAGTGACAGAATTGTTCATACATATTTTAGATTATTTTGCAATATATAACTTCACACCAATAAAGTATTTTAGTGCAGTCTGTTCCGGGTGATAATCGGGATAATCTATAGATAACTGTAATCCACGGTTATAGCTCAGCTCACTAACAGAAAACTCTGAAATGCATTTAGAAATGGATCTTTTGTTAGAATGAGTATTTGTAAGTTGCTTTTTGGCAACAACATCTGACGGGAAAGGACTGTATCTCCCTCACCTTGGGATAATCCTGGGAATTTAAATTAGTTAAAACAGTAGGAAACTTTAATAAAAATAAGTAAAATAGTTTTTGACAGTAAATAGTTGGGGAACCAATAAGAAAGGCCAGACTTTATCTGCTTGGTCAAATCTCTTTTCTTCTGGAGCAGACTGCAGTTGACCTTTCAAGAATTTGCCATACTGCCAAAGAAGCATCTTGGTGGAAGTGGGAGACAGAAAAGGAGCAGAGGAAGGGACAGTTTTACTCCCATGAACTCCTAGAAACACAGAAAACTGATGAAGTGGGGACTGTGTGTGTGTGTGTGACTGTTATCTGCTGCTAGTCCTTGGATGCTTTAGAACAGATCCAGGGGAAGGCCACAAAAATGACCAGAGGGCCGGAGCACCTCTCTTACAATGACAGGCTGAGAGAGTTGGCGTGCTTCAGTCTGGAGAAGAGAAGGCTCCAGGGAGACCTTACAGCAGCTGTCCAGTACCTAAAGGGAGCCCCTTTAGGTAAAGATGGTCACAGACTTTTTACTAGGGCCTGTAGTAATAGGACAAGGGCTAACATTTTTAAACTGAAAGAGCACAGATTCAGATTGGATATAAAGAAGAAATTTTTTTACAGTAAGAGTGGTGAAGCCCTGAAACAGGTTTCCCAGAGAAGTTGTGAATGCTCAGACATTGGAAGTGTTCAAGGCCAGATGGAATGGGGCTTTGAAAAACCTGATCCAGTGAAAGATGTCCCTGCCCGTGACAGGGAGGTTGGACTAGATGAACTTCAAAGGTCCCTTCCAAACCAAACCATCCTGTGATTCCATGATTTTGTGATTCTAAGCCACAGGAACACTAAAGGTGTTGTAATTCATACTAAGTCCTAAGCCAGAGCTAATGCAGACCACAGATAATCTTCTTGCTTCCAGACCTCTGCTTAACACCTTTGAGAACAAAGAGTTTCCATACTCTACCGCTTGCTGTCAAAACTCGGGAGGGACCAATCCTGGCACCACACTCCCCTAATGAGTGTCACACTTAAATACTCCTAGCTCTCCTAACTAGCTCATGGATGCAATTGCAACAAAACCCATGATTTATGCAAGAAAATGCTAATGTCACCATTAAGTTGAGATCTCAGTCACAAAATATTGGCCTGGTTTCTCTATGGCCTACTGTAATTTTACATCAGTGGAATTAGGTTGATACCATAGGAGTTATTCTAATTTGGTCTAATAAAGGCAAGAGTAAGGCAAATAACTGTTACTTTATTTTTATACAAGGAATCCACCTTTATTACTGCTCTAATTTCTTTAAGAATTGAATAGCCTGCACTCATGGAATACCCCTCAAAACCTGGGGAATTGTTCTCTGGAATCATTTGCACTCCATAGTGCCTTTTCAAAGCCCTCTTTTCTCCCAGCTCTGCCTTTCCTCAAGTTTTCCCAGGCTGATCAATCATCAGATACTCTGCTCTGCAGGTAGCTCTTTTCAACTCCAGCTCCACAGTGAATACAGAAAGAGGATGCTTAATAAACTCTCCTTTGTGTCACCCACAGAAAAGTCCAATTCATATCTCTGTTAAATGAAAAGCTTATCTCCCACCACAAATGTCCTTTAAGCAAATATGCAGAAACACTCTGTATTTAAATTTTGGGATCTCATCCTTGGGCTGCAGCTGTGGCATCTAAAATGTAGTTTTTATCAATAACATGCAAGGTCACAAAGGAGGGAACTGAGGCACTCCTTGTGCTCATTGACTTCCAGGTCCTGCAACATAACTTTGAGCAAATCCGGGACCAAGAAATGCTTTGGATGCTGCTCTCCCCTTTGTTTGATCTGAGAATGCTGAACCCAGGGGAGCAGCTGAATGAAATGGTTGTTTTACTATAAATAATTCATAACTTTCCAAACAGCTTTTCAAATACAAAAAGTATGTCTTTTACTGAGGGATTTCCTTTAAATTTTTAAAACCAATTTTTCTTTTTCAGAAATTAGAAAGAGAGAGGAGTTAAGTGGGGGGGGGGGGGGGAGGTGTTTGCTTGTCTGTTTCTGTGATGGCTGAAAAATTGTATGGATCTTGATCTTTCCTCACACACATATCACACTGGAACAGACCTTGATCTTATTTCACCCGGTTGTAGCTACACAGACTATGATGACAGCCTCTTGCTAATTATGTCACTGAAATGTAAGAGATTCACTGTACCATTTTGCTCATACATACAGCTTAAGCAGATTTTCTTCTAACACTTGTAAAAACAAATTCTAGGTAAAATACAAAAATCAAAAGGAAATTCAGAACTAGGTATTCAGGAAAGCTACAATATACAGAAAAAAAGAATTTTTAATAAAATACGTCTCTTTTCAACTAAAGCACCAACCCTGTCAGATTGGACACATCAAGAACCTTATTTGTGGAAGGGTTCCCATGAAGATGTATTGAGTCTCAATGGGAAATATTTTCAGTGAGGTTCTAAAAAGTAGAAATTATCCTTGGTATTGCTGGAGTTTTGGTTTTTTTAAAAAACAGTTTTACAGTCAACTCAGGATCTTAGTCAAGGAGAGCTACAAGCTTATAGTACAGATAATAAAACGAAATCAAACAGTTGTTCTACTTAGTACGATGAGGGTAAATCTGTTTACCTATGAAGCTGAAATGTTGCTCCTATTAGGGGTGGAAAAAAAATTACTATTATTTTTGCTGTTCTAATCCTTGGCTTGAAGTTAGGGATGCTGCACCTTCCACATTTCTGTAAGACAACTTTGAGAAATGTATTCTAATAGTAAGTTGATACAGCTTAGTATTAATTGTCAATAAATCAGATTGCTTTTCTGAAAGCCTGAATACATATGTTCAAGATGTTAGTGACTGCCTTATCTTAAATGCACCCATTCTGAAATTATGTGACTGCTATCCTCCTACATATGAAGCATACAAAGAAATTTTATGGCTAAATAATTTCAGAAATGCATTCCTAAAAACTTTATATACGCATTTAATCTTTCTTTTATATATTTTCTTTTTCTTTTAGTAAGTGATGGAATAAACAACACTTTCCTTTGGAAGGAGTATAGTACATGTGAACGGCCTGTTACTCTGCAAGAATAAGGAAAGCCCTTTGCTTTAATTTGTTAAGTATCAGCTTGATAGCAAAAAGCATCTGAATGGCTCGCACTCACAGCAGACCATCAGTTGAATGGGATCAGCACTTCTACTAAAATATCTGAAGTTAAGGATTTGGAAAAGAGGTTTTTGCAGAGATGACCCATTTACAAGCTGGACTTAGTCCAGAGACTATAGAGAAAGCCCGCCTGGAACTGAATGAAAACCCTGACATTTTGCACCAGGATATCCAGCAAGTCAGGGACATGATCATCACGAGGCCTGACATTGGGTTTTTACGTACAGATGATGCCTTCATCTTGAGATTTCTCCGAGCCAGAAAGTTTCACCAAACTGAGGCCTTCAGACTGCTGGCTCAGTACTTCCAATACCGCCAATTAAATCTGGATATGTTCAAAAACTTCAAGGCCGATGATCCAGGAATCAAACGGGCTCTGACAGATGGGTTTCCGGGAGTCCTGGAAAATCGCGACCACTGTGGCAGGAAGATTCTTCTGCTTTTTGCAGCCAACTGGGATCAGAGTAGGTAAATGTAGATAGTGTCCTTATCTTTTACACACACTCACACCCAACTCGTAATGGAATATTTGTCACCATCCTTGAAGCAGCAAGGCCATTTTCAGCAGAAGATTTTGTAACCATATATCCATTTCACTATAACTTCCATCTCACCTGATCACCTGTCAGTCCTCATTATTAGGACATACGACCATTGAGAGATAAGGGTATATCAGTGTGTCATATAAGTAGCTCATGTCTGGGTTTTTTTTAAAGAAATATCTCCAAATTTTAGCCAGATAATGTTTTTTTTCTATACATACATTAATGTCTATTGTAAGTTACTTCAGCTGTATCATAGAATAGCCAAACAGGTTGACAAAAAGCAAGTGTCTCAGAGCATGTGGAGGTTCTTGTAGCTCTCCTGGTGCAGAAGAAACTGACAGTATTTATTCTATCATCATACTTTCTAAGAGATTGTTTGTTGGTTTGTTTGTTTGTTTGAACCATTTTGGGAATTGCAGCCTCTGCTCTATTTCCACAAACTGCATTGTGATTTCTACACACTCTGGTTGCTCTATGTTGTTAGTCTGATAAATGGGAGATTCACACAAAGCGTATTTTCTGTTCAGGTAATTTCTTTACCGAGTGGTATGAACAAAGGTATCTCCCAGCCATTATTATAAAATAATGCCCTTAAATGTTAATGTGATTAGTCAGCTTTCACTAGCTGTTTGAAGTGGTACAGAGAAAAGGGACTAGTCCAGGAATACCATGTTCACATTGTCCTTGTCTTCATAAGTCTTTCCATTCCATTTTCCCTGCCTTCATGGTGAGATGGAGAAGTGTAATCAGCTGTAGGGTTACCATGTGTTCTGTTGAATCTTGATAAAAATCATATGAAAGAACAAAATTCAGATTCAGGTTTTAAGTATCATCAGTTCTGATGATTTCCAGGTAGGATTTTATCTTGTGATGGTCTAAAGTTTTTGATGAAAAAGTCTTATCCTTAGGAGTCAATAAATTGGAGCTTTGAATTTACATAATAGAAATTATTAGAGAACAATACACATACGTCTGCAATTTTTCATGTCAGTTGTTTTCTGGGAAAACCTTTCATCACCATGTGAAAAGCAGAGTTCAGAAGTGTTTCTGATTTTCATTTGCATGTGAATAAATGTACAGAAAATTACACAGAAGTGTAACATTGCATAATCAAACGTGTTTGGTGAAATCGTGAACTGAGGGCAGTAATAAAAGTCCTATTAACTACAAAGAGGCCAGCAGTTTATCTCCTGTCTTTCTGAACTGCAAGTTTGCCTTTCTTTCAACCACAAAACTCTTCTGTTAGCAATTGGCCTGAAAAGAAAGATGATTGCACAGGTATCTGGCATTAATAGAAAGCATCAGCTTTAGAGGACAGAAGCACTGTGGCTCTGCTGGTTGCATTAAGGGATTTAGGTATTATATAGAGCCAGCTTTGGGTTTCTGATCCCTCAACAAAATGAATCTTTGTGATTAACCTTGTACATCAGGGCCTGCTCTTGGAAAGCTGAGAGTGCTGGTGTCTAAGGCTACTGCAATGAGATTTTGACAGAATAATGATTCCTGTCAGATTTGGCTCAGATTTTCTGAAAGTCCTTTAATATCCATCCGTGTGTGTGTGTGTGTGTATGTCTGTGTGTTCAAAAACCAAAGCAACCCTGCATATTTTGAAAAATATAATTTTAACCTTCAGAGAAGAAAAGCTGAGGCAAATAGTATAGGATGTACTTTCCTAAGACTCCTCAGTGAAATGAAAAGTCATGTGCAAATTTTACCTCAGTTCAGCCACTGAACCTCATCTCTTCTGTGGATTCAGATGGCAAGAAGTGTTTTTTCTATGGCCTTTTGTGGTACTCCAGGTACAACAGGGATTTGGGACAAGATCTGGGCTGTAAGTAAATGGATAGCCTCCTCCTGTTTTGCTGTCTAAAGGCATCAGCAAGAGGAAAAGCTGTTAAGGAGTGGGAAATGGTGAGTGCAATGTCCTATTAAGAAGCATGGAAGCAGGTTATTGACCAGAAGAAACATAAATTTCACAAAAAACTTCCAACAGGCATTGTGCACATCTTACATAAATGTATCTTGGGCAACCTTTCTGCAGATGTGTCTTCAGTGACGGCAAGATGTTCACAAGCTCATATTTCAGCTGAGTGCTAATGGAGTCGGCCGTGATGTTGACATGCAAGAGTAAGAGCTAACCCTTCAGCATGCCCTTCCTAACTTTAATCTTATTTGCTGCTGGCTGTGCCTTCTCTTTCTTTATGATCAAATTCTAATTTATGAGGGGCTATTTATAAAGAAATAATAATTTCCAAAGGGTCTTTTAAAATCAGAATAGCTATAATCCATAAACTGATTTTCAGTCCAGACATTCTTACCATTTATGTGCCTGGGAGTATGGTTGCTGTTGGTATCACATGTCAAAGAGGCAGAAGAAACCTTGAAACTTTCTGTGCTTATAAATATATTGATTTTTAACAGGAAATGTCATTATTTGTGTAATATGAATGCTTGGACAAATCAGATCCAAGATGTTTCTAAGGTATGCCATGTATCAAAGGTAGAACTTCCATGTAAGCTTTTAGAAACATTTGTAATTTCAGCCTCCAGAATGCAACTGATAGATCTGACATCTCTAGCAAACTAGGTTTTAATTTCCAGTCTCAATGTTTCCAGCTTCAGGTTCCAGCTGCTAGATCATGTTAGTTTAAATGTACCACAAAAATATGACAGCTTCCCATGTTTGTACTTTTATGTCCTGTCCACGTCATATTTAACCTATTTTTGAGTTTACTGGAGAGGCAGCACTGTAGGGTAAGTCACTGTCAGGCAACAAGAAGATTATGCATTAGCGACTCTGCAGCAGAGGTTCTTGTGTTCACATTTAACCACGGGGAAAGTAAAACAAGTAACACCCTTTTCCTTGAGGACAAAACAACCTCCTGTTGTCTGCAAGGTAAAGAATACACCTATGGGCAGCCAGCGCAGCAAAGATAATGTTCTGCAAAGTAATGCACTAGCTTAATGTATCACAATATATTTAAGATGCCAAAGCTTAAACAGTTTTAACTTATTTAATCTCAGAATTGGGAAGATTTTCCAGGTTTAAAATACTCTTCATCATTATTTTCTGGACTGTTCCTATCATTTTAGTGTTGTTGCTAAGGTGCAGGTGGATGAACTGAATAAAAATTTCCACTAATAAATCATCAAGTGATAACACTATCTCATCTGCTCAGTAGTTTTCTCCTTTTAGATACAAAATTGTCACTCTGTTCTTAACTACTCTACCCCATTTTGAGCTTATGTTCAGCTCAAATTTGCTTTCAAGTCAGTTTCCTAAAATACAAATGCCACTGGTAAATGTGTCATACATTCTCATCCATTATGTGGGCACAGTCTAGCATGTGATTCATGCTCTTGTGCAGAGCTAAAAGTGTCCTGCTCCCCAATTATCATTTCAAAGGGTTTGTGACATCTGCAAAGCTCACTGGCAAGAATTTTATTTTTGTTTCCACATAGTTAAAAAATATAATGATGATTGTTTTGACCAAAACCTCTTTGGTGACTGGGAAAAAAACACAGGGGATGATAATTCTTATTGCCAAATCACTAGCTGAGATCTATCATGGCTCCAGAGTTATACTAATTTAGCATCTGCTGCATAGGTTTGATTTTGCTCCATTGTTCAGGTAGGTTTCTTGGAGATGATGTCATCACTTTCTCTTTAGGTCCTGCGTAGCATATTTTGGATCTCTTAGTTAATGTTAATCACATATTCAATACCTTCGCTTTCACTTTTTCAGTATTGAATAAATGAAAATGAGCAGATGGATAGAAAAGAAAGAGATTGGATAAGTTCCATAGTGAGGGAGAAAAAAACTGTTGAGCTATATTACTGCACACTAGTACAGGGGAGGGATATTTTTCACTTTGGTCAGAACTCAAGGAGTGAACTCACCTGAAACCCACAAAGACTTTACTTACACCACTGCTCACAGAGCACATCATTTTTGAATGCAAATTGGGCAGCAATAAAGACAGATAAGGATGTCAAACTGATCATGTAATGATTTTTTTTTGATTAAATAATTTGCATGATAAAAATTTCCAGTTTGTAAAACAAACAAATGCATACATACAGTTTTGATGAGACCTGAACCAGGATTTAATGTAAAAAACAACGCTCCATGTGGTGGATTACAAATACTCTTTCTCACAGTTTTTCACCAAACCTAAGCCCTCACTCCTCTGATGCACCTGTAGTAAAACTGAAGCTTTTAAAGAAGTTAGGTAAGAGGGTCTTCTCAGATGTTGGATTGAGTGGAAGCCTTCAGTAACTTCCACAGCTGTTCCTAAATCTGCTACTGTCTTCTAATACATGCTGCTTAAACACCAAGGAGATGGAGCTTTGGGTGAACAGGTAATTCAGCAGAAGGTGTTCATTAATCTTACAAGCAAAAATATTTCTTTCAAGGTTGTTCAGCCAGAGTAAAATTTATTTTTGTGTAAAGAGCCAGCAGAAGAACTCCAATCACAATCCTGTGCAAATGGGGGCTTGGGGTAGGGGGCAGAATACTTTCAATAGTCTTTTGCAGTAAGATGGTAATTAATTTCTGTCTTCATGTCTGTGCCTTAGAAGCTGTCACATAGCTCCAAAAATTCTGTGAGTCAGAGAAAACCTGCTGCTTTGTTTACAACATACAATCCCAAGTCAACTGCTAGCCATAAATCGTCTTTTATTAATCAAGATGTCAAATGCCAGATACTTACCATGTTGTAGGAAAGTGTACTGAGGCTAAAGGGAGAGGAAATGTTCTGACATAGTGGTAAACTAACAGCTATAAATATTTTAAAGGATTGCGATAAAAACCAAGTATGTTCTTGCTGAGAATGCTCAAAGTGGTATAATTACAAGGATATTATCATCATCAGATCCTGTTGGTATAAGAACATGTCTCAAGTGCTGATTGTTCCAATATATTTCAAGCATAGTCTCAGATGCTTAAAAGAATATGAGGGAATAAACATCTGTTGAGACTGATTTATAGTCACAGGCAAACTGTGGCAATAACTCAGCCTCATGTCTGTTTATCATGAGAGATCACAGCTGAAGTGCAGGCAGTCCTAACACCAGAATGATTTTTATACATCAAGTCTTTGGGTTTTGTTAGGAGGTAGTGATTATCTGTTGGGAGATGCTTATGGTAATGCAGATTGACATTGCGGTTCAAGCATTGCATTGACCAATAAATAGCTTAGAAGCACACTGCATAAAAAATAATTCATATTACGTTACTGAGCTGGTCTGAAATGGTAGCAGAATTCAGGGTAGTAGGGGAAAGCAGCATAGCATAAGCAGAATACTCATTTTGAAGAGTAACAGATGTGCAAATTAAATGTTGGACAAAGAAGGCAAAAATAAGCTCTGTCTTGAAATGTTTTAATTTGCTTGAAGGGTGGCAACTTAATTCAGTTAGTACCGTTTATCATGGAAGCCATATTTGGGAAGGCAATTGTAGCCCATATGAATGACAGCAGGATGACATACACAAATGAGAATCCTGTGTAGGGCTGAGTAGGGAATCCAAGAAGAGAAGGAAAATATCTGAAAAAAGAGAAAGAAAAACAACAGCTGGGAAAGTTATGAAGCATATGTTGAAGAATGAGAGAAGCCTGATTGAAAATAAAAAAAAAAAATCCATGGAGAGGGATTGGCAATCAAACACATTTTTAGAGAGAAGAGGTGATTGGATGGTGTTGGGCTGAGGGCTGACTGAAGAGCTGTGAAGGACAGTGCCTGTAGGTGAGAAACACAGTTGCAGGAGCTTGCCTGCAGGATAACACAGGAAAATGTAGGGCAGACTGGAGAGTGGCTCTATGCCACTTTCCTCCTGTGGCGAAAAGAAACCAAATCCAATTCCCAATTCCCAAGGACAGTTGATAAAGAAAACTATACAAACACACATACCCAGCAAACACACAGATGCGCATCCACATCCCCTGCTCTTCTTCGCAGACTGTCTCAAAAGACCAAATTTTTGCGTGAGGGTTTATGTCTGGGTGTCAGAAAAGAGAAACCGCATACAGTTGTGATAGCACTTGTCCCTAACACAACGACCCATAGTCCTACATGTGCTGTGTATACCATTGTCACAGATGGGATCTGCAAAAGAGCACCATAACAGAGCTACATCTACAGAATAGTAGGAAGCCAAGCAATATGACATCTGTCTTGGCGTGGTTCTTTGCCCTTTTGGACTTTGGAAACTGCTGGAAACCATGAATGAAGGCTCTTATAAATAGCCACTTTTTGAGGTTAGGCTGTGTAGGAAGAGACCAGAACACTTTTTTTGTCAGAGCACTTCCCAAATCAAGTTTTCTCAATATCTAATATCCTGATCACTTTCTAACTTTCCAACCTAACTAAAAGCAACTAAGGCAAAGTCAAGCATTGCAGCAGGAACAGACTGCAAAGAGTCAGGGAAGGAAAAAAAAGTTAATTCTCTACAAAGCTATTTAATAAGCTACATGCAGTAGAAGCATCAGAAAATAGTGGAAGTACTGAGCTGGAATCCTGAAATACATTTGAAATTTTTAAATTTTAATACTTCCTTGATATATTATTTCCCCAGGCCATGATTTATTTTAGACTTTTTCCTCTGAACTCTGAGCCCTGTGTCAATTGCATTTTACATTGAAATATCTACTCTTTTCACTCTGGCAAGTGCTGAGCATCCTCCAATTTCAGCACCCTCAGAGCAGCACAAGGGGTGCTTAGGAACTGGTGCTGTTAGCAGACCAGGTGATCCCACAGGAGTTACAACAGACAGCATGAATTTGGTCGGGATGTCAGTGTTGTGGGTGGCTGCTCAGTTGCATGAAATAGCTGAACAGCACACTGGGGTAAATTCTACCCTGCCACCACAGTCACCCTGCCTCAGGGTATTTCTTTGCCATGGTGAAGCTGGAGGGTGAGGGAGACACAGTTGGCCCTGTGGTTGTGCTGGTGAGAGTGCCATGACCATGGGATGCTCTCAGTGATGTGCGAAATTAAGTGGTACCAGCACCCATCTGCCACATACACCTAAAAATATAACCAAGCAGATACAATAGGAGGACAGGGGAAAGGATGGAGGAGTAAAGTCATTCCAATAAACTAGTTAAAAAATTGAATTGTTGAAGATCTTCTGTATTTTGCCTCCTCTGTCATGGTAATCCAATAAAAGAGTTGGAGCATCATAATTAATATGTCATGACTGGAGATTTGATTCTTAAAGATGAGAAAATTGAATCACTTGTTAAGACAGAGGAAATTTTGGTCTTAAATTCTGATTGCACTCTCACAGCTTTTGTTTTTATTAAGTGCAGCAACCACAG
Organism: Corvus brachyrhynchos; assembly: GCF_000691975.1. NCBI lineage: Eukaryota > Metazoa > Chordata > Aves > Passeriformes > Corvidae > Corvus > Corvus brachyrhynchos. The sequence continues at coordinate 7,831,344 of NW_008236767.1, forward strand.
AGGCAGCAAAAAGTAACTACCCCTTGTTCACAGACCATGATAATCTCCGCTCTGGAAACTTCCTGGGGGGTCCATTTGTTGCAGGGACAGAGGGCAAAGCAAGCCAGTTATCCTCTTGCTGACACTATTTCCTACATAACTGCTTATGAAAACTGCCCATGCTGAGCAAACCCAAGCTAGTAAAGATTCATTTTTAAGAGAAAGGTAATATGCAAATATCTTTTTCTTCATAGAGAGATCGTATCTCTTTTCCACTTTTCCATTGCAGAAGTGCAGTGGATGGCGCATGTCTGTGCATGTATTAACACATGTGGTGCCAATTTTCCTTCACAAATGCGATATAAATCACAGCACCAAGTAATGTTATGATGCTAGAGGTTCAATAAAAACCTATTTGAAAAGGGTATGTATGGAGTATATATGGAAGGCATTTATATAATATCCCATAATACTTCTTTAGGGACCAAATTTCAGGGTTTGATTGAAAGTGAAGCTAGTGACTGTCGTATCAACATACCTAAGAAAAAATACTTGATTTTCAGTAACAAATTAGTATGCTCTCTCTTTTAACCTTGTGTGCCGGTTTGGCCAAATTTAGAAATATATCCTCTGATAAAAGTCAGGTTACAACCATCCCTCCCCCACCAGGTTCAGGAAATAATTAATTTTCCTCGAAGGAAAATGAAAGAGATAAAAACTATTTATTTAACAAACACACAGGGAAAGGATAATAATGCTGAATAATATAACCTCTTGCTGTGCTGAGAGAAACCTGGGAAAATTTCAGAGTCCTTCCATAGATCTCTCTCTCCACCTCCTTGGAGCTAGGACAAAGTGCTGGGCCCACCTCCAGGGCCAAGGCCACGGTGGAAAGTCCTCCCAATGTATTCTGATGTTGAAACAGTCCAGCAGAGAAGAAGGGAAAAAATCAAAGTCCCAGGAAAACAAAAGTTCAACTCTCCAGAGGAAAAGGAGTTGAAAAACTGGCCGAAAGCTGGCTGGAAAGCAGCAAGCTGGGTGCTTCCCTACTCTCGCTCTGCTGCCGCAGCTGAACGCAGAGAGCCGTCTCTATCTCTGTGCGACCTTGAACAAGCTGCAAACTGCTTTGAAGAAGTTTTGCTCAGTTTTTCCTCCCCCCTTTCAGGCTCAGTTTAAAGGCATAGAAAGGTACAAAATTAATTTCTGGGCATAGAACAGCAATATGGGATACACATCATAAAGTCACCCCAAGACACCTTGCCAACCTGCTGTGTGTCAAACCTCTTATTAAGGACCTGTTCCTCACAGGAGAGCCTTTGGTCCAATCCCATAGAACCACACTCAATGTACTTTCAAAGATACATATTCTCACATACTGCACCAAGACCTGATGGTCTGCATTAAAGAAGCAGGAAGTTCAAGACTTTTTTTGACCTTTTTAAGCCAATATGCTTTTCTTCATTGTGTTCCAGCTATCCCCACATCTTCCTCATTCTTTCCTACAGATAGTCCTGTGCTCCTTTTCACAAGGTCACAATCTCAGCTCCTCTGGTTTTATACCATGTCAGTAGAGGAACCGAATTCCATAAATTCCGCTATGAATGAAGTAACATAGGTGAAAAAAAGGGGTAACAACACAAGACCACTTCCATGGTGTGATCAGGAACAGTTGCACCCTTTGCCAGGGCTAAACATTTCACTGTTTCCTTCTTCCTGGCTGCCTTTCGCAGCAAATCCAAGAGATGCCAATCACGTATATTAGATATGCACAGATCAATCTACAGAGTGTGTGTGCGTCCTGCACCCCTTCAGAGTGCTAGGCTACGTGTTAGCCCACAGGATTGCTTTTGTATAGGTATTTCTAACTAGGAAAATCTACACCTGAGTGTGATAGACCTATCTAAGGCACCTTGGAGCTGCGATCCTCTAAGCTGTTCCCACTTTGCAAGGTTTCTCCATAAGTGTGCATTGCCTTGCTTTCCCAGGGTTGATCCGACCTGTCTGTTGTACAGGTACAAAAGAAAAATGTGATTTATATTAAAGGAGAAAGAGACTGATGAAAAATCCTCCTTCCAAATGTACTTCAATATTCATTAGAAAACTAATGTTAGAAAAGTTAGAAAAGAAGGAGGAATAAACTCTGACCTAGGGAGAGATGGTGGGAAATCTTTCCATTCCTTAGGTTCTCATTTACATGTAAGACACTTAGAGCTGGCTCCTGTAATTCAAATTCACTTTTATTCTGATAAAGCCTTCAATTCTCTTTGAATAGAAGAGTTTTGCAAGTCTGGGGGAAATGGCAATTTGTGTATGCTGTGCTGCCAATGAGTGCCTTTTCTTTTTCCAGCATCTTATTATTATTCTCTGCTAAAATGAGTACATGCACATTCACTTTCTTTCAGAGAACATTTTATGTGAATCATTTAAAAATACTTCAGGATCACTTTGGGATTTACTTCAAAAAAAAGGCTTAGTAGATATAGGCTCCTTGTTAAAAGCCAAGGAGACTTGTGAGACACCAGACATACCTGCCATTGCTGGTTTAGTCCTGGCTGACAGGTTTGTCTCTGCTGGGATTTTCTCACCTCTTGATTTGTTAAATCAGGTATTTGTGGGTAACTAATATTGACTGGGCACAAAAGGGTTTTGGGGCAAAAGATGGACTACAAATGGAGTTATACACAGTAAAGTGATACCACTGAGGAAGCAAAGAGTCTGAGCTGTATTACAGGAACATTGTCAGCAGGACACCAGTAGTGTCACCCACCTCAACTGTCCTGTAAGCTAAGCACTAGCACAAGAGACAAGCCTGAACTAAGTCAATGAAAGAATAGCACAACAAGAAGTCTGGAAAATATGATAATGTAATACAAGTTGAAGATAATAAGAGGTGGGATACAATTCTTCCTATGTATAATAATTTACCTTAACAAAATATGGTAGTAATCAGTGGATATATAGAATAAAAACAAAATTATCCCAAATATGAAGCAGAATTATATTTTCAAATATTAGGAAACATTTTGCAACTAAGATACAGGTAACTGTGGCATTCTGTGTACTCCTCATCAGTAATGACACTTCTGATACGCTTTGCATCAGGCATTTGCTTAAATACCTCATGACTCAATACACTTCTCATGCAGAAACAAAAGCAGTGCATTCACTTGGCTGTTAAACACTATTGCAAAATATTAACCAAAGCTAAGTCAGCCTGATGCAAGGGAATGGAGTGGTCAAGAGTTCTGCCAGATCAGGGTGAAGAATCCCGGAGACCCTGAAATGTGTTTTTGTGGAGTGAAACTAACCGCAACATTTCTGGATTCACTTTGCAAAGACTTGATCATTTGTAGTTCTTCTTTGATACTGCATAAGGTCTTTCTAGTAATGTTTTGGTGAAGTCAAAATATTGACTAGAATAAAAAGAAGTATGTACTACAGTTACTTTTAAGAAAATTAATTCTGCTGTTGTAATGAATGTGTCCTAAGGCTGTGCAGAGATCTATAGAAATGGACTGTCCCTGCCTAATTTTCATTATAGACTAAACTGTGAGACAATAACATACAAAAAAAAAGGACAACCAGTGTAGTATTAAGAAACCTGGTGATTTTAACAAATCATCCCATGATACCAAATTATAACTTTAATATATTAATTCTTCTGAAAGCCATATCTTCCCTGTTAGGGTGCAAACATCTCTGATGACATCTCCGATGACATCTCCTGAAAAGTAGGCTTTGATACTTAAAAAAAGTTAAAAGGTAAAAAAATAATTAAAGGCTTTCTGGGTTTTTTTTTACGGGAAGAAAAAGATGAAAAAAATCAGGTATTTCTTTGCAAACAAGTTTGTAACAATGACTGCATGTAAATGCTTTCCAGAAACAAGAAGTAAAAACAAGGAGTGATTTATTTGTTCAAGATTTACACATTTGCCTCTAATACTCGGGTTTTACTTCTGGAATTTTTCTCAAGGCCATGTAACTATACTTGCCGTGTCAATGTCTGCTGATCCTTTTTCTGCCTCTGTTTGGCTGACTTTTGACAAAACAGGGCCTCCCTGCTGTCTGTATCTTTATTTCAGTGCTTGTGTTTGGAGTAAAAGTCCTGGCTGCTCCAGCTATCTGGTCCCAGAGATGCCTCCTTCAAATACCAGCATAGGGTCTGGCAGGACATCACTGTGCATTGAGTTCAAAAGCACCAGGTCTTTTTCTCTTATTTTCTGAACTTAATTCTTACATATGTTGTTTCGTTAACAACTATTTACAATTGAATTAGTAGTACAGAGTAATGACTTCAATTAATCGCATTTCTTCAGAAATTTTCTGTATTGACTATGTGAAAATTCTTAATAGAAGCGTGAAAAAATTATTTAGAATTAATTATGTTAGCTTCATAATAAAAAGAAATACAAACAGAAATAGAAGAGTACAAATTACATTATCATTTTACAGTTTCCAATTGGTTAGAATCTTAAAATGCAACTCTTTAAAAAACTTCTCCAGCAACCCATGAAACAGCAGTTCCCAGAAAGAAGAGACTAAGTCTCCACACATATAAGTGGAGATTGTATAGAGGCCAGAGTAATTTAGGAGTTGCTGATAACTTCTTTAATAAGGAATTAATGAAACTTTTATTTCAGAATCCCTAACATTACAATTCACATGAAATTCTCTTTTCAGCTCAACTCACTTTAATAGTTTATGAATCACTTAGATTGTTTTTCACTGGCAATTCCTAAGAAAACTTGATGCTCTGCAAAAATAATTATATAACATTATTATTCCAAGGCAAGGACTACGCTGCACCTGCAACACTCATCTGTACCCAACTGGGAATTGCTGGCATATATCAAAAAATTGTACTGGCGTCAGGGGAATAAGGATGATCAGGCTGGGCTTCTTTTCCCCATTACCATACATCCAATACAAGGCTCCACACTTCTGTTTCTGCTGCTTTTGGGATCTCAGCTTAAGCAGTTACTACACACTCTTGCTGTTAGCATGTTACACCAAAGTCCACCCCATCCCATTCAAGAAAAATCCTTCATGCTGCTAGATCATGGAATTATATATCTTAGTTAAAAGGCAGAATTTATTTCAGAAATTCAAGGTTTCAAATCCAGATAACTAAATATAAATAAAGCATTGATTAATTGCTTCAGGTAGATTGACAGATTTTTTTTCTCTTTTTTTTTTTAAATAATGGAGAAATAATGTACTTAGCCTCTGCATTCACATAAATTGAAGCACTCAAAAATTATGAATATTGATCTTAGAGTTCTAAAATAAGCTTAATTTTCCCTTTTGTGGTTATCTAAAATTATGCTTTAAAATTTGATTCTAGCCTATTTTGTCCACTGATCCTGCACAGGATGCATTTTGAAAACAACTGCAATCCTGGCAGTTTCTAATTTTCAATTTGCAGCCTCAGCTTTTAGATTTTTTGTTCCATAATTGTGTCATCTTCTTTGAGAAGGCCAGTCTCAGCACTGTTGTATTTCTAAGTGAGGTGGGCCAGTAACATTAATTCGTTCAGATTGCTGTTTTGGAAAAATTTCAGGGGAGTCATGCTAGGCTCACATCTCTTCCCATTGTCATTCAGTTCTCTCAGAAAACCATAATTTGCAACTTGAAGGCCAAACAAACACCCCCAAAACCCCAACTCATTCCAAAGGACTACTTTTTTTCAAAGAAACCTTGTGTGTCCCAGAAATACTCACATCCTCACTTTCACAGCATCAGGTGGTGGAAGCCGTCTCAGGATCTCAACATTTTTTATTTCCTCAAACCCAACCAATCCGGCCTAAATGGTAGTAAAATCCACAGAAAAATGTTTTTAGCTTTCATTAGGCTTTAGGTTTGCTTCATTGCTGCCATCCATACAAGGCTTGTAACACCACATAGAACACTGATGATAGTTGGTCTCTGTGTTCAGTAATTCCCCTTCAAAAGGGGCAACCGCTGCACCCACCAAAGCTCTTACAGTAGCTGTCATTTATGCTGCCTATAGAATTAAATTCCTAAGGTTTCTACTGCAGTGTTGTATAGTGGAGACTGATGGTGTCTTTCCATAATTTTCGTTTTCTGCCAGCTGCTTACAAAATTCATTCAGTTATCATACTTTTGTTGATTGACATATTGGGGAGTCATGTGCCAGTGGAACCTGGACCTCCCAAAGCAACTTCTGTGAGGTGTTGTCCACATAGGAGGTTGGATACCCAATGAACTCTGGGGCAAACATGGAGAATGAGAGTAAAAAGACATACCTTTTTCCAATTTCACTGGTGACATGTCACCAGGCTCTTCATTGTTGGTTGGATCACAACCTATTTTTATCTTGCTAAAGGTTCTGTAAAGTCTGCAGTCTTCTACAGAAATGGCTTATTTACTCTTTCTGTGGAGAAAAAATAAATCTGCTTTTTTAGGGGGAATGGATTTGCTATTCATTCCTTCACTTTCTTCAATGAAGTTGCATGAAATATGATCCACTCAAAAGTGGCTAGGATGAAAATGCTCATTTTTGTTGAGCTTCTTGGCACTGTATATCCTTTTCAGCATAATTGTGCAAAGTGGTTTCTTTGTGGCTAGCAGCACCATGATTCTATACACTTTTATCAGTCTTTATTTCATAAATCTACACAGTTTCATTTCTTCGGTCCTTCTCTCCTGTTTGCTTGAATCATTATAACAAGTTTTCAGCATTGTTTCTGCAGAGACATGCAGTTAATTTTTTCTTGACTGCTGTCTTATGACTCTTCATTGCATCTGTTCCCCAGTGATTATTTCTACATCAATAATATCAAGTTCCTCCATCTTGTCAGCTGTATCAAAGTTGCTTATTGTTCCAGTGGGAAACCTCTATGATATATAATACTTGACACATTTTTTAATTTATTTGTAAGAAATTATTAGAATATTTTCATGTCTGTCTTTTATGTGGCCTGAAAGGCTCCAACTAAAACAAATTATAAACCTTTTTGTGATTGACATCAGTTTTGTACATGTTTCTAATACCTGCTACTTTCACTGCCCAGATTTAGGCACAGGCATAAGCCAAGTGCATGCTGTTTGCCTGATTTAGCAGCCAGTTTAGGTATTTGCTAGGATATACTTGCATTTCTACTTTTTGCCACTTCCTCTCGTGTCTTGGTAACCTCTTACCCAGTATCTCTTAAGAGATACATTTTTCAAGGCTTTCTGGACTGAGTAACCAGGTGCTGTTTGCATGTCCACAAACGATAATATGACTTTTGTCATTCTGAACACAGCACTCTCAAAACACATGCATTGGTGAACAGTTATTTGATTTTAACTTTACTATTTGATCTAGTCATCACTGAAGTCTGCTGTAAGAATGACTGTTTGCAAGCAAAGGGACAATTAGATAATTTTCTTGGAATCCTTTAACGTAAAATATGTAAATATGCCATTTGGTTAGCTAATAAAAGATCTTCCAGTGAACTTTTTAGTAAAGTTTTTTAAGATATACAGATGAAGGGGTCCTGATACTTTAGACAGAGAGTAGGATTTGCAAGTGGCAGAATTATGTGGCATCATAATGCCCAGTAGTAATAGTCTTTTGGTAGACACAGCTGAGGTAAATGGTGGTGTGACAAAAAATGAATGGAAAGTCATGTAGGTTAGTGAGGATTAGCAAAAATTGTGGAAAACTCTAGAATGACCTAGAAAAGCAGCATTATTGTGCAATGAAGGCCAAGAAAATGTTGGATTTTAATATGTGGCCACATCTGATATGCAGATCCTTCACCCTTTCTTAACTCTGCAGTTTCATCTGGATTTTCAATTGCTTTTAACCTTTTAAGAAAAGCCTCGTGTTGTTATGGACAGTACAATTAAGAAGTGTACTTGTTGTGCAGTGACGGTCAGAAAAGTTAATTAAGTGTTAGGCTGCATTAAGAATGAGATGGAGAATAAATAGGAAAAGATAATGAACTCTTTTATGCATGCTGATATTCCAAACTCACTTTGAATATGAAATTCACTTTACACTATTATTTCAAAAAGAAGGGGATGTAAAAATATATAACTATCTGGCAAAAAAAAAAAAAAAAAAAGAAAAGAATTCATTAGTGTTATGAACAAGAGAGGTAATTGCATCAGGAGAGAAAAAAAAGTTCAGGGCTATTTCAGATGGGAAGATGTTGAAGATGCAGAGGAGATACAACTAGAGAGGACATAGTAGACTCACATAGAGGAAACATGACACCAGAGAAACTGAATCAGTGATGCCATTTGTACTTTCCAACAACAAAGCAAAAGAGATGTATAATTGCTTTCAGTGATTAAACAGTAGCTTCATAATGTTCAAAAGAAAATCCTTTCCCTTTCTGTAATGAAAACTTAGCTTGTGAAGTGCAATGGTGCAAGAAATTGAGCAAATAGCTTAGTGTGATGCAAGGATGTATTGTAGTGCCAAGAGGGAATAAGAAAAAGTTTTGCAATCACACAGAGTAAAATAAACAACAGAGGTCATCAATCCTAATGCTTCTAGCCATAGCCATTCATGCACCAGCTATTTGTTTTGTTCATTATTACTGCAGCTGTGCTTTGAGGAAACCATCACAACACTGGTGAGATCACAACAGGAGATTAAAAACTACCTCCTAAACAGGATCCTGATCTGTGTGTTATCACATCATCTCCTAAATTCCTAACAGTGGAGGCCACTAACCTGAAATCACCACAGACTCCCTGGCTCTGCTCGTGCTGGAATGAATTCTTTGCCTGTCTTCCCCATGCTCCTCACAGGGGACATTGCTTTTGGGAATAGCCAGGCAAATTACAGCAGTGGCTCTGTCAAACTGATTTATTGATTGCAGTTAGGTGGTGTAGTATAGGGCATTTGATAATTTCCACAATATCATAACACACTGCCTGTGATTGTCACTCATTCCTTCTCAACAGAGAAATTTGCACAGTGTTCAAGCATGACATTGGGATCAAATTTCTGGAGAGCTCTGGGAGGGATTTTTTTCAGCTCTCAGGGGTGTAACAATTCTGTGCTTGATCTTGGATTGATCCCCTGCTAGATGGTGTGACACTTCTGTGGGCTGAGGCAAAGGGAAGAACAGATGCCGCCTTCTTTCTGGTGGAAGCTGGTTCTATCATGTGTGTGAAGAGCCCGACCACCAGAACTTTCCCTCCCGAAGCACAGGGGCTCTGAAGGTCCCTGTTTGTCAGCTGAATTACTTGTAAAAAAGGGTCCTTGCTCAGTCACGTTAACATCAGGGACAAAGTATTCATTTGGTGAGGGTGCCCACAATATGAATGAGTGCATGTAGGAGGAGATTCGTAACACAGACTTGAATGCGGAGTATGTAATTCGTGGGCTGTTGGTTGCTATGGAGTCCAACTGAAGTGGAAAGTGACAGCAAAAAACCTCATCATACTTTTATGTACAAGAACCTCTAGCAGACACACAACAAGGGAAAATTTTTATCTTTTTAAGGAAGTCATTGAGAGGCAATTTTTGCATGATAAAAACAAATGATGCAATTTTTTTCTCAGGCTTTTACATTTCCTCTTCACTGGCTGTGGCAGAGGCTTCCAGCTCATTCTAAGCAGGAATTCAAAGCCATCCAGATATCTGTGTGTATATGGCCTTCATTCAGTTATAAATTAAGCCATGCATTTCTAACATTAGAAATGTTAAATACAGTTCAGGTCTCAGCTCAGTCTATGCTATTCTTTGTATCCAATGCATTGCTGGATGAAGCACTTCTGAAGAAAAAATCAGTACACTCATCTATCCAGTCTGTTGTCCCGGATGTAAAGTTACTTGTGAATTTTATTCATAGAATGACACAGATGCTGTGGGGAAAATCTTGCTATCTTTTCGTTACAAAACAGGGGAGATGTTTGTTTGAAGCTGACATACTGGAACAACCAAAGATAGCTACACTGGATGCGACAGAAGAATTAATTTGGAGCTCTGACATTAACTTAATGCAACCCATGTTTTACTCAGTAGGAGTTTCCTGTGCATGTATTCTCTTTTGACAGAGAAATAAAAAGAAAAATGTAATTTAGCTTGGGCATGACAAAGAAGGGTTTGGTACCCTACAAAGTAAGAAAAATACCCTCATATTGTTGTGTAATAATTTTTCTGGTTTGCATGTCAGTGAATTATTCATATTTCTTGCAGATAACAAGTTTATATGGCTTTGAATTGTTCTATGAAGAGTTACCTACAGCAGGTCAAAATATTCTTTGTGAGCATTTGCTGCTAATGCAACCCATTTCCTCTGTGAATCACAGGCAAGCCTTGCTAATTTCTGCACATATATGTGCTATTCAGACCTCAGACAGAGGAGACAAACAAGCCTTTTTCAGTGCATGACTCAGCTGTGAGCTCTTCTGGCTGTTCATCCTCTCTAGTGCAGGATTAGTCAAGTGAGTCACCATGTTCATCTATGATTCTTCATTTTGACCTTAGTCTTCCTGGCTATTCTTTAGCCAGGGGCTGCCCTGCATGGTGCATGGTTCATATGAGAGACCTTTCCTCACCAAAAGTGATAAGCTGTGAAGATCAGGTCTTGCAGCAGTTAGAGTGATTACCATTTCCCTCTGATGCAGAGAGGCAGGGTAGTTACTCATGATCATGGGTTTGAATCAAGACATGAATCCTCAAGGACTGTGTGTTAATAATTTCTGGTACTGATTTCAGCAGGGGTGAGGTTTAATTTTCTAAAATAAATACGCACATTAAAAAACCACAAAGGTTTTCCAAGAAAACATTAATGGAAGCTAGGGCTTTCTTATCAATAGTTCATGAGCAGAAAGGAGAATTTAATCTGATTGAATAAATGACTTCATATGATTTATGTTCACCTTTTCAAAACCCAATGTTGACTGGATTCCAGGGGCTTTGTTTTATTCATATTTTATGAATAACATACTTTGGCTGTGTTTGGGAACAATTAAAAATGTGCCTTCCTGGGTTCTCCCTTGTCCACCTGCATGGATCTGCTGTGTTGCTCATGTCTCCCCTTCTAAGCTTTTCATAGAATCATAGAATCATTTAGGCTGGAAAATTCCTTTAAGATCATCGAGTCCAGCTGTTAACCCAGCTCTGCCAAGTCCACCACTAAACCATGCCCCTGAGTGCCGCATACATACGTCTTTACATGTCTCCAGGGCAACCCTTCCAGTGAAAAAGCTTTTCCTAATATCCAATCTAAACCTCTCCTGGAACAAATTAAGCTTATTTCCTCTTGTCCTGTCACTTGTTACATGAGAGAAAAGACTGACCCTCACCATGACACCTTGTTTCAGGTAGCTGTAGAGAGTGATAAGGTCTCTCCTGAGCCTTCTTTTCTCCAGACTAAACACCTTCAACTCCCTCAGCCACTCCTCACAAGACTTCTGGTCCAGACTCTTCACCAGCTTCACTACCCTTCTATAGACCTGCTCTACACCTCAGTGTCCTTCTTGCAGTGAGGGGCCCAAAACTAAACACAGACTTCAAGATGCAACCAGCTTCTTGAACTTGGATTAGCTCAAATAATTTGGGGCATCCTGAAGATGTGTTTCTGGTCCTTCTTTCTGCTTCCTGTTCTGTGTTTCACTCCTGGTGGGAATCCTCCTTGCAGGGTAGTGCTAGCTCTCCCCACTTAGAAGCTAAATATGGATTTTTGCTCTCTGTTGGTGATTTTTTGTGTATGGAAGGAACAAGGCAAGATGTGGTCTCTTACTTGATTTGTATCTATGCCATGTTTTCAGCTTGCTAAATGCTATAGAGCTTTGGCCACCTTTTTAATATTAGAGGGGAGAGGTTCTTACTGCATGCTAACTTATGGATGTTAAGCTGCATTGTCTGCAACTGCCAAGATAATGGCACTGGTCCAAACTTTTTTAGCCTGCTGTCTTGTGGGACAGTCAGGATTTATAGTGACAGTTTGTTTTTGCTTACTACCAGACAACTGTAATGGTTTCGGCTGCCAGTACTTCTGTACATTCATATTTTAACTATCTGAATAATCCAATTAATTTCCTTAGCATGCCTGAAACACAGTCTGTGCTTAGCTATTCAGAAAGAGAATGTCAAAAGCCTTTACTGATGCTGTCTTCTCCAAAATGTATTGCTTTCTTTCAGTATGTCTTATCTGACCCCTTATTTTCCAACAGTCCCTCAGCTTTGTTATCCACAGATCTCTTCAAAATGACTGGTGGCAGATACATGCAAGTAGATCATTTAATTTCCTTCCAATGTCTTTATCCCCTTTAATTGTTCCCATTGCACCCTGGTACTCCACTGAGCCTTCTGGTTCTCTCACAGACTGCTTACACCTCTTATAATTAAGTAATTTCTTCTTATTTATTTTCATGTTATGCCTTTGGCTAATCTCCCCACCAAATCCCTCAGCTAAACCATATTCATTTTTTTGTGTTACATTATTGTTCCTTACCACTAGCTTTTGTTGAGCTAACTTCCTATTTTCCAAAGGGTATTTGAAGAGCCTCTTTTGTGGTACCTTTCCATTCAGCCAAGGCAGATAGGCACTCTCTCTCTCTCCTCCTTTTTGTCTTTCTGGGGCTTGTGCAAATCTTTTGTAACTCATTAGTGGCTCACTTTAGTAGGCTCCATACTGAATCCTTACAGAACCTTACACTTTTCCCTTTGTGTAATTGTAATTTATTTTGCTTTTTTCTCTGTGTGAGAGGGTTAAACTGGTGAGGAGGGGGGTTGGAGGAGGGGAAGGGAACATTAAGGAACAAAAGAGATGGACTAATAAAAAGTGGTTCTGTGTTCATGCATAGAAAATTATTTGGATGCAAATCAGTCACAGAGCGGAATGATTTGTCTCAAAGCCCCGAGACTAGGGAGCAGAGGGCTTCAGCCTCAATTGGCACTCTGTCTGATTTCTATCCAGACTCTGCAGGAACAGTGTGCCTGCAAACAACCCACCTGGAGCACTTGTGGGCTGCTTTCATGTCTCCCTGTACTCACCAGAAAAACGTCTTTGTGTTCACTCTATTTCCTACACCATGTATTCAAATTGCAAATACATAGAGAGGGGAGGGATGTAGGTGGGGACAGCTAGAGTTGTCTCTCAGGTAAATAATTTCTACTGAAAGGGGAACTTCTACAAGGAAGTACAGATGGGTTATTGCATGATAAATTGGCAATTTATGTAGACACTCAAACAAAGACTAGAATTCCTCAGCACAGAGTCCGAGGGGAAGATTTTACATTGAAATATTTCCATTGTCATTTAGCATTTGAGTGGATTACAGAAGATGCCTTGTATCTACCATTTCCAGATTCCACTGGGATCATTACACAGACTTTAAAATCATCATTGGTAGCAGGATCACAAATATAAGTTTGAATGTACTCCTAAGAAAACTTCTTCCCACAAATGAAGGATGAAGCCTTTTTTTGTCCCAATGTGGCCATGTTTTCACACCTTTGGTAGTAAAAACCATTCAGTTCATTCTGAAGTTTGCAGCTCTGGGATTGAGGTAATGATTATTCTGTCTTCACCAGTGTAGCCAGTCAAGGATATCATTCTGAATTGATGCCAACAAGAGTGCAGAGAAGGCTGGCATGTATGTGAGGCCACTTTTGGAGCCACCATACATGTCTGGGAGCTTCCATGGGGCAGTTCTTGTGAAAGGCTGACCACCCTGAAGGAGGATGCTGGGGTAGTGTAGGATGTATTAAGTAGATACGGTCTAGGGGCATATTTGTTTTTTTCACTGTTGAAAGTGTAGTCATCTGATGCTGCTGCTTTAAACTCATCATCCATTTCAGCTAAGCAGTAGGTAGTATATCACAGTTTTCCAAAATAAATTTAGACTACAAGTACATGCCAATTGCCAATCCAATCAGTATACCTTCACCTGATGTTGCTAAGGAAATACTCCTTCTTTTTAGCTGTTTAGCACAGCTTCCCCATAGGATTTGAAAAGGTCAAGGTTGCCCTGTGACTGTAAATGAGGGAGAGGTGACTTGGTATGCAGCAAGAACAATATTAGATATCTTTAAGCTCAATTTTTTGGCCCAGAAATTTTACTTTAGAGAAGCTTCTGACTTTTGCAGAAAGGCAGAGTGCAGAAGCAGCTTTTTCCAGGGATCAGGTCTTTAGAGAAGGAATGAACATTTCCACTCAAAACCTGCTGATAGAAAACAGAAAGAATCAGAGAACACTTCACCATTTACTTTTAATAGAAATTTACCATGTGTTGATGCCATTCAGGGGTAGAGGTTGATGGTAGAGAAATTTGTTTTGACTGCACATACGTTTTTTCTCTCAGGCAGATTTTGAAACAACGCTCTCGAAGGTTTGGGAGGACTTGTTTTATATTAATGAAAACAGCAGAAAATAACTAAATTAAAATCTCCATGGGAGAACATGGTATGAACCTTCCCTGTAAAAGACCTCAGGCCTCATGAAAACTTGAGAATTATGCTGAGGTAAAGCAGATTGCACTAGCAGTATGTTACAATTTCACTCTACACAAGGTTATGTTGCACTTTCTGAAGCTTTCCTTGCTTGTCGCTCTCTAATAGAATCTATTGTTTGTAAATCATCTTAATGGGAAGGAGAGATGAGGAGAGCACTTGATTCAGCTTACTCAGGTATAAATATGGACTAAATCATTAAAGTGTCCAACTCTTGCTTTTGTGAAATGGAAGTAGTGAGAAAATGGAAGCAGGGAGCGGCCCAGGCTTCCCAGTGCAGACTTTCACATTAAGGAAAGTATTTCAATATTTTCTTCTCCGTTACTTGCTATATGCTTCATGACCTCCAAGATTTTTAATTATTCTCCCAGAGCTGAGGGAAGCCTTCCAGACAGTCTGTTGTAGCTGATAATTAATAAAGAGTTCTCATTTTGAGTGGATGCAGCCATTTTTCATGTTGCATTTGGTTTGCAAAACTAAGGCAACTTTTAAACTTTATTGTGTAAAGCTTTGGATCATTCCCTACACTCAAGCAGGAAGGCACAGAACCTAGTTGTAATGATATCTTTTATATTAATATTGTACTGATTTATTTCATTTTCTGAAAAGAAGGGAAACAAACAATGAGCTGGTAAAGTATATCTAAATGAGCAAGGATTTAAACTGATAGCTAGAATTTGTTTAATTTCATCACAGACAAATAGTTTCCCAAGTAGCTTAGCTAAAATCTATAGTAAGGACTGCTAGCAGAGTTGAGATCTCATTGTTTATTTTATCTGTCAGTGAGCAGGATTTATCACATCAAGCAGTTTTGGAGCAGGAGCTCTTTAAAGACACCTCTGAAACAACTCTTTTTCAGGATAAGTCTACCAGAATAAATCCCTGTCCCTTGCTCATGCCCCACCCACAGCAAAACTGAGTATCTTGAGGTTTGAAGATAACTGCAACCATTGATTTTTTTTTTTTCTGCTTTTGCTTTAGGAACTCCTTCATAGATATCCTTCGGGCTATTCTTCTTTCCTTGGAAGTGCTCATTGAAGATCAGGAGCTTCAGATAAATGGCTTCATTCTAATTATAGACTGGAGCAACTTCTCCTTCAAGCAAGCCTCCAAGCTTACACCATCTATCCTCAAACTGGCCATTGAAGGGTTACAGGTAGGTGGAGGGTAACACACATACCTGCAACTTTTATTGCTGCAGACAGTGATTTTTGCTTCATCAGGCACTGGGCAAAGTGAAGGGAGGAGAACATAATCCAGAATGCTTTCATGTCCCATCCACTTCCAGCATAGATTGATTTTCAGACATCTCATTTTGTCTGTCTTTCACTTTTATTTCAGCTGTAAATCAATGTAGCCAGTATGTGCATTACTTACCACAGCACTAAGAAGGGTTAGAGATTTGAGGTTTAATCCATCAGAGAATTCGGGGGGATTAAAATCCAGCAGTGTCTGCCTTCTGGAGTGTGAAGTCCACATGCAAGCACATGTGAATGTAGAGGGAGGGTAAGAGGAGATGAGAGCAGCTCGCTCAGCAGATGGAAGTGTGCTGTTGTGTTCATGGGGATGCAGTTGTGTTCGATGGAAATGAGGAAGAGGGAGGACAGGCTCCCTGTTGTGCCCTCATTCTGACTGCCTTCATTTGTCACACAGGATCCTGGTACATTATGGTTCAGACTGTTTAGGGGCTGCACATCCACTTGGTGCTTGCAGATAAATGGGAGCAAGCTAAAATCACGTGCTGTTACAGGGTTAGGTAGAAAGCCAGGACAAGACAGCTGGGGACTGATGGGCCAACCTGAGGATGGGGCAACCTGAGGATGAGGATAAACTGTGGTGCTCAGAGAGGACTTCGGCCCCTTCCACTAAAGTCCGATCGCATCTCTGGTGTTAGACCTGAGATGGACTTTTAGGTCTGAAGTAATTTTACATAACCTTACTATTTGAGGACATTTAATAGAATCCAAGGACTATTTAGGTTGGAAGGAATGCTGGAGATCACTTTGTCTGACTCCCTGCTCAAAGCAGGGATGACTTCAGCCTTATACCAGCTTGCTTAAGGACCACATGTTTCATGTAGCTACATATTTAAAAGGAGAGATAAGTGATTGGATTTTTCTTGCTTAGTACTTACAAGATATCCTGCTTTTATAAACACCTCAATAATAATTCTCTCTGGTGTGTGCATGTTTATTTTAACTTGCATACCAGAAGGAACAATTTGTTCAACTAATTTTTTGACCAGCAGATTATCTACAAGTAGATCATGATTGTGTCTACTTTGTTTTATTATTCAAAAATGAGGTAGAAAAATCTGCCAGCAGTTTTAAGCCTGTGTTCCCCTTTGTGAGGACTTTTCATCTATTCTAACAAATTAGGAAGTCAAGCTGTGCAATTAGTCCTTAGGACAATACCTTATCTTCTCCTGCAGATATTATCACTTCATACCAATTAACATTCTGTGGTTCAAAAAAACTTTCTAGTCAGAAGGAAGATAAAGCCAAGTGACACTCATAAGTAAATCAAATTCTAGCAAGGTGTCCTTGTGCCTGTACAAATTTTGCTTTTCCATCTCTTCAGTAAGAGGCCAGTCCAGCCTTCATCCCATCTGATATCTGGCCATGCCACTTTATTTGCAGTTTATTTGCAGTTTCTTTGCAGTTGTTGGCAACAGTATGTTTCTGGAAGTACTGAAGTCTGGGAGTACCAAAGTTGATCTTATGATTCTGTCATTAGCCTGACATCCTGTGCTGGGCGATATAAGGAGCCTGCCTTTCTTGTGTATGCGCATGCATTTCATTTCTTATCTAAAGTCAAGTTACTGTTGGTTTTTTTCCAGGATTAGTAGAAATTTGACTCTCTCTGAAAGCATAAATTGGGATAACATGTCCTAAACTTAACTAGCCACTGGCTTTGTGAGTAGTAGGAGTAGTAGGAGTTGTGAATGCTGCACTCCTTTTTACCAGTTTTAGAAGCAAGTCATTCATGCTTATAAAGCACATATTTAGCAAACAATGATGGTGAGGGCTTTTTAGTTTGGTTTTTTGGCTCTCACCATTGCTGTTGAAGCATTTTCATTGAGACTTTGTTCTGTTATTATTTTAAAAGAACTAGTGCCATCCTAAGGTAAAATTTACGTAAAATGTTGTTGAAATGCAGATGAGACCTACATACTTTAGAAAAAGAGTCACTGCATTGGAGGGCACTGAAAGTAAAAAATTCAGGTCCTGCTCCCATGAGATGATGACGTCTGAAAAAAAAGAGCAGATTGTTTCAGTTCCTTGTTTTTTCTCATAGCTAAGGCGCTGTGCATGTACAAATCCTCAGACAGACAGATTACATGGCTATCTAAGTCCTCCTTTCTATGAAGAGATTTTGGGTTATATTAAGTCCTGTGTAAGTCTAGTTAAGTGGATGGAAGGAAAATAATTCTCTCATACAATTTCTCCTGGAGCTGAACCCATATGTTCATATGTTGCTGTCTGTGCCAGGAACTTTTAGCCTTTCACTATGTAATGGCAATTTTAATGCCACAGCCAAAGAATTTTCCTGTAATTTTTTAAACTCACATCTCATTCAGTGTGTCAGACCATCCCATTTTGACATATAGAGTTACTTAAAAAACACAAATAGTGTTTAATAATTAATGCCTTTGGGGTTTTTCTTACTTTCAAATTGCTTTCAGCCAATTTATCTATTGGCAGTTCAGTGGTTTTGCATTTGTCTTCAATTTATTTTTCCTCAAATCATTGCTACAATGCATTATCACTAAAGTGCAGACAACAAGCATTACACAGGCGTATATGTTAATTCATCTTGAGTTGTAAAACAAACACTAGCCAAATCTGGTGGACTTGATGGCAGAAATTATTATATTGCTATTATATAGGCTGTTCAGTTCCAAATCCTGTAAAATCTGTAAATATTTAGAAAGATGAAGTAGGAGTTATATCATCACATTGCTGAATACACACTTTGCTCAATACTACTCCTTGCTCTGTATGGATTTCTCTACATATTGCATCACACAAGACAGTTCATTATATCTCAGTTACATTATTTAATGACCTAAAAATTGCTAAACAAGTATTTGTACAGTATGGCAATTCTCATCATGTCACAGCAGTGTGGGGACAAATGTCTTTGTAGTGCCTAAATCATCTCTGATTAACAAGCTCTGCTGTTTTAGCACAAGACAATTGTCACTGTATGCTTTGAGCTCATGCCATACTCCTTCCTAGACCTTACAGATCTCTTAAATTTTAACACATTAAACACAAGATTGTCATATGGATGGAAGGGTGGGGAAAGAGATGTGTATAAAATAAATCTATTTTTCCAATAACTTTCTGAGTTTTCACTTCTAATCTTCATTCTTTTAATGTGAACAGCTTTTCCCCTTCACTGCATGTATTTTCTCTGTTTTCTTCGTCTGTGAAGTTACAGTTCTCTGTATGTCATGCTGAGCTTATAATTAGCCTATGATTGCAGACAAAATTCAATTGTGGCTTAAGTTAACCAGAGACTGATCTTTTGGCACTTTGCATAACAGATTAGAAGCATCAGAGGTCAATAGCAAAGGTCAGAAACCCGTGTTACAATAGTGATGCAGGTGAAATGTGTAAGAAATGGTCCCTTCTTAGTACACAGGGTGTTTGCTACTGACCACTGTATTTGAAGACCTCTAATAATCCTGGAAACCAAGGCTGAAGTGTTACAGTGAACACAGCCTTCATGTTCAGCAAAGCCCAGACATTTTTTTTAAGGCTGGTTGGCTTCTGCTCTGAGGATGTAGTTGGTTTGCCTCCAGACAGGACTTTTGATTTTATGGTGCTGCTAGCAATGAGTATAAAGAAACATTCTTTGTTCCTGCCTTATCCAACACCAGAGCTGTGTGCTGCAGTTTGTGTACACGCATGCACATAGCAATTTAGAAATTCCCCCAGCTGGTACTCTGAACTGAAATGCAATAACTTCTCAATAGCATCCAGAAATCTGCCAAAACCTTCAAAACAGCAGAAGGTCTGACCTCACCTGCCATTTCTTTGGTGAAAGCCAACTCTTTGTTCCTGCCTTATCCAACACCACAGCTGTGTACTGCAGTTTGTGTACACGCATGCACATAGCAATTTAGAAATTCCCCCAGCTGGTACTCTGAACTGAAATGCAATAACTTCTCAATAGCATCCAGAAATCTGCCAAAACCTTCAAAACAGCAGAAGGTCTGACCTCACCTGCCATTTCTTTGGTGAAAGCCAAGTCAGAAGGCCATGGTCTACCAAGACCCAGCTGAATGACTTATGGCACAAATCACCAAACTGGATTCCAAACTGACCTGAAGATCAGGTTTGCATTCCAGAGTACCTAGTACTGCCTTAGGTAACTTGCCCCAAGGCTGTCTCAAGGTACTGAAACAAGAAATAGGGTGAATGGTTATTTCCTGGCTGTATTCTTTCTTTCTCTGATAGTTCTGTCACACCCAGGTGTACTCAAATGTGATTACAGTGACTCCTAAGAAATAAACCATATTCCTACTTTGTGACAATGATGAATCACTGCAGGAGTGATCTTAGGGTTCAACGGGGCTTTGATTCAAATTTCACAGTCCTTGCAGTGAATAGCAGTGGGAACAACTGAGATCTGCAAATAGGAATTTGTCTCCAGATTTTCATTGGCAATAACTTGACAGAAGATTTGACCAATGAAGTACATTAGGATATCCATTACATTTCTTTAGTTCTTTTAAGCTACCTTCAGTTTATCATAAACTAGACAAAATTTGAAGCTGGTATTTCTGTGAGGAGAAGAAAATGAAAGGAAATCAATGATGCTTGGCTTAAGATCACTTTGATCAGATACAAGCACAGATAAAATTCTTTGAAAAAAAATCTTCAAATAATGGAAAATTGTATAAGCTTCTCTTAGTAAATTGTCAAAGGTACATTTGTTAATACTACAGAGTAACATTAATGTTTAGATGAAATCAGAAAATCAAGCTAACAGGTTTGTTTAGATATTATTAGATATTATTAGTGGGAGATTATCCCACTTCAAAATCTAGAATGAGATGTCAGATTATGGAAAACTCAGCCTGTTTAGAGGTATATGAAGCTTTTTGATCTCTAACATGAGCAATAGATTTAAAAAGTCATTTTTTTAAAAATTCCTCCTACTGTAATTATGTAGGATCAAGAAACTTGATGTCAGTTAAATTATAGCAGCAAATTACTTTCTCTTGACAGTATCTTATACAATCAATTTTTTTCATGTTGTATTTGAGAAGGAAGAGCTTTAACAGAAAATATTGACCAGCTGAAAATGTGGAGAAGAATGTAGATCCTGAAGGGAAAAAATGCAGTTCAATATTATGTCTAAGGTGTAATATTTTTGTATGTTTATTTTTCCAAATCTTAGTGGGAAAATATGAGTCTTTAGAGCTGATAAAAGTTTTCAAGTCAAACCCAATTTTTTTCTGGAACTTTGCTGTGTTTTCAGAATAGCATTATTACAGTGGAGTAGGTTTCCAAAATTATCTAGAAAAAAAAGTCTGGAAGTATGCTTGTTTCATTAGTTTTCATCTGGGAATAAAAATACTTAATAATCTATTCCATTATGAGTGGTAAGAAGCATTTGATTTCTGTCTTAATTGTTAGTATTTCTTGCTTTTTGAAATTTGAAATCAAGTGGAGGTAATGGAACAGTATTTCAGGTCAGCATGACCTGGGTTGATGGGCATAATTTAATATTTGTTATGGTCAAACTGGGCATCTGAACAGAACCCAGGCAGTCCTCGCGAATTTGGAGACTTCACCAAGCCCTCTGCTCTGAAAACTTGATGTTTCCCTCACCAGCCCAGATGCTGGAGCAAGGAACTGACTCTTCTTTCCTTGCTTAAACACATTTGTACTCTGAAACCAAAGGTAAGTGCGATTTCTTTGACTGAATAAGTACTTCCGGTGGAACTCTTCATTCTTGTGAAGGATGTAAGCTATAAGATGGCTTGCATAGTAAGGATAAATAAAACTCTTCTTTCCACAGTTTCTGAACGTAATACTGCTGTTATTTGGAAATTTTAAGGGAATGACAATTCTCATTTTAACAAGCTGAAGAACACTCAGCCCTTCCGTAGAAATCTGTAGTGTAAGGTTAAGTCTGCCTATGCTATAAATATCCTGTGATGCTATTATGTCTCACTGGTATTTATAACAGGTTGTATTAACAGAAAGACAGAGATCTCTGTCATTGCCTACTGAAGTCAGAACAGATAAAATCCTCAGTGACAGAAGCTAGGCAAGAAAAACCATATATAGGCTCATGTATCCACTGGCTTGGACAAGGACAAGCCAAAAAAAACCTTAGCACCTCATATAAAAAGCCCCTAAATGTAGATTTAACAGTTTATCTCGAGAGACTGACTGCAGATTCAAAAGTTGCTCGTTTGATTGTTTGGCTTTTCCTCAGTCTTTCATGCTGATAGAAGTGAGCAGAGAGCTGAGGCCAGTTACTGGGACACTGCAACTGTCCGAGGTTCTCTGCACATCTGCAGAGAAATGATGATCTGTGGCAGCTGGGAATGTGGCCCTCTTTTCCTTCCCCTTTTCTTATTTATGTACAGAATTTAAAGACTTGTAAAAAATTAGGGAAATACTTACATTTTGGATTTTTGCAAGAGCCTTGTCATTATCTTCCCCAGGATAGGGAAATTGAGGAAAAGGTGATATTCTAGGCTGGGTCCTTGAAGATGGATAACTGTTCCTTTAGTAGGGTCTACCAGAGGACAAGCAATTTCCTCAGAATATAAAAGCAGAATGTTCCTGTGTTGTAATCACAGTGTGTTGATATGTCCAAAAGGCACATTGCAGCTTCCCAAACAAGAGTCCTTGTTAGTAGCTCTAGAAGATCTGCTAGTAACTCAAGCTTATGTTCATAGAGGCAATATGAGCTATATAAAAATGGGTTAACCTACAGAAGGGGACCTACAAATCTGGTCTGTGAAGGAAATAGAGACCTCCTCCCAGTAAGAATGATTGAACTGTTCCTAAAATGAGACAGCTTCAAGTTCTAATGAACTTCAGCAACTGGAAAGTGGCTAAATATCAGAATTTATTGAATGCTGTACGATGCAATTGAATATTCTGTTTCTTAAACATATGTAGAAAAAAACTTTCTTGATTTAAAGTCCACTTCATATTTACACAGGTATTTGAATGAAAAAATTTGCAATATGTACACATAAAAAGCATACCAATTGTTTTTTATTAAATCAAAAGGTCCCAAATCTGTTTATCTAGCTACCTTTTCCCCCAATATTAGAATGTGCTTCATGTTAGAGACCTGTGTTGGGTGGCTGAACATGAAGTCACAGCTAATGAGGAGCATTTAGTATCCATTGAAAGAAGGTCAGTTTGAATCATTCCAGAAATGCTCCTGCTATCTGTCTCCAGCAGCTGTTGTGATATGTAGAGTGAGTACTCTCTGAGCTGCCAGTGAGGGAGCCTTAGAAATTATAAGAGATGAGAAGAGGGATTGACTCATTTTATATATAAAAAAAGAGGTAGATAAACAGACTTTGCTCTCTGCAAGAGAAGGCCTATGCTCATTGTGTGTCTATCATCTCTAGGGAGCTGACTGGAACAAGGAAAAAGCAAAGGATAGCAGGCTGTAGACTCACATTTTTCACTTGAAAACTGGAATTAACTGCTTAGCAGAATTGATCAGCCCTGCCATGTTTACCGGTTGGATGCTTTGGGGCTTTTGGCTATGAGTACAAGGACAAGCTGCATATGTTAAATGGAAGGTCTTTTTTTATGCCAGTTACTACATTTTAATAAAGATCTCACCAAGTTGCTGATAAGCATTAGAAAGGAGGAAAATACTCTTTCAGTCCTAGCAAGGAAATGTGAAAGTTTGTTGCAGTAAGTCTGCCTAGAACACAAAGTAGCTGTTTTTTAGTGGTAGACAATAAAAAATTAGCTAGAGCTAACACCAGTCACGCTCAAACCTTCCCACCAACATATGCATAAATAGATCATGTTGAAAGTTTCTTCCTCTCATAAGATGTGAACTTGCTCTAATGTACTTGCATTAATCTACATTATCCCCATTCTTCAAAATTTCATAAAATTTCAGGAGTGATGAGTCTGTAGTATCTATTTAACTTCTTTTACAACTCCAAAAGCTTTCTCCTTTTTCACGTGGGACATGAGTGAATGTTTCCTGAAGAGAGTGTTTACTACAGGTAATTTCTTGCTGTGACAAATATACACAGAGATCATAATTACAAAAATATAAAAGGGATTGCATATACAGGACTAGACCAGAAAGAGAGAGGAATAGTGACAGTTCAGTGAGAGCTGTGTGACAACAGAGTTGGAACGGGTGCTCTTTTGTTTCAAATGTGGGGTAGCAATGGAGGTACATGTGGATAGGGAGATGGAGGCAGTCGAGGCAGAAGGAGTCATCACTCTGATATGACTGTACACTGAGATATGTGGCATGGATTATCCCCTGAGCACAGGTAGATAAGGACTTGGCTCTCTCCAGGAGAAGACTCCTGCTGGAGCCTTCACTAACAGCTGCAGGACTGAAATTCATGTCCCCTGAGAGGACAGCTGTGGCAGTATCAGACCAGCTGTTCCTTTACAGCTCTGGCTCACAGCCCTGTCTTTAGCACGTGCCTTCAAGGACGTGCTGCATCGCTGGAACTGGCCACAAGTCCCTGACTGCTGCTGTGGAAGACCCAGCAGTTCAGCTCACACAGGTGCAGGAGAGGGCTCTTGGCAGGACACTGTGTTCATTCTGCTCCTCTAAGCAAGGTAATTTCTGGTGTAAGTTTTTGACAAAAAGCTGCAGTCAGAAACATTTTAAATTATGCAGAAAGGCAATGATTTTTGGAAACATTTGCCTACTTGTTGTTTGACAATTATGTGCAGAAAACTAGGATATTTCTACACACATAAGCCTCTTCTATTATTATCTCCTCCTCAACAAAGGAACTCATAAATTCCTCAAATGTTGTATGGTTATACATATTTGTATGGCAAATATGTGTATGGCCAACATGGTCAAAAGAGACTACAATGCTTTCAGTAAATTTGAGGTGAAGTCCCAGCTGATTCAAATGGAACTTTTACCATTGTCTTGGTGGAGGCTGTTTCCACTTCAAGAGAGTTTTCTAGGCTTGCACAAAATGCCCTTCAATGTCTGAGCACTTTTTGGAAATTTTGTACATCTATTAGAACATTTGCCTAGAGATCTTGAAGAACTGTTTTGTTCTTAAATATTCTTATGTCTCTTCTTAACCGTGTAGAACCTTACACTTAAACAAGCATTCCTGAATAGCAGGGGTTCCTTGATGCAAAAATGTCAACCTCAAACACCACAGTCTTCCAAGGAATGTTGGAAACACCAAGAGAAATATTCAGCCTACTTCCTTCTCCCCTCATCTCTACCCCTTGCCCTCCACTGAGCTTTGGTTTCAGCAAATGGGCATTTTCTGAGGAAAAAAGGGATTTCAGTGGAAATGCATCCAGTAGCTCTACTTCCCTGTAATTCAAAACTTCCTATTATTAGTTCAGGATGTGTTTTTCACCCCTTCCTGGTAGACACATATTAGACCATTTGAATGTACGTTCTGATTTTCACTCTGAGCACACTCCCACTGCTTCAAACTGTTTGCAGTGGAACCAGTTTAAAGCAAGGCCAAAGGGTAATAAAAAATAATTTCCATTTCAGAGGCGGCTTTCTGACCAACTCTAATCTACATGCAATAAAAATGCAGCTAAAAAAATACATAGCTAACACAAGTACAATTACAATGCAAATATTCTTCAAATAGCAGATACATTTAGAAGGTCATTAGATTAACAGTTTTTCAGAAGAAAGGCAGAAGTATGAATATATATGTTATGAGCAAAATACTTAATCGCTGTGTAACAATTACAGAGGAAAACAGCAGAAATTCTGGTGAACTGAAAATAGAATGCAAGCTTGCCTAGGCTTAAAGGGTAATATAAATTTTATTCTTCTATTTTCCAAGAGAAGCAGATTTTAATTAGTAAGTGTGCTCAGTAGCATATGTACCCAGTGGTTGGAAGAAAGGGTTTCCTGTGGCTTAGTGGGAATGTTTATGTAAATGGACATCTACAGTAGTTACAAAAGGTCCCAGTCCAACTTCTGGGTGAAGTTTCATGAAGAGTCCCACTGACAATCTGAACTTTGTTTGGCATCACTTAGAAAAACAGAGAACCTGAACTGAATTCTGAGGAAACAACATCTCCTCAGTATAGCACAGACAACATTCAACTCCTTTTGATGGTCCTTGCCTTTATCACATCATTTATCGATCTCATTGCTAAGTGCAAGGAAAGCCGCAAGGAGACAGTCCTAAAGAGATAAGGATTCCTGAATCTGTAGTGTAAGTGAAAATAATTAATTGGTACAGATAAAGCTTCTGACTTAATTAATCAATATGAATGGGCTTTCTGCTAACATTGGAGACAATATCTACCAATCATTCTCTCTAAAAAAAAAGAAGATAAACATTTGCATTCAAAACCAAACAGGTAAAATTTCAGTTTCTGTTGCTGGCCACTGTCTTTGCTGAAGCTGAGTCAATGGTCACTGCAGCATGGGGACTGCAGTCATTTGCCGCTGTGCGTGAAAGGGCTTCTTGGTCAACTTTTCACACATAAATAAATAAATAGTTTGGCCAGAAGAGCTGTGTCTTACTGAAAATGAGATCAACTCGATTTCCCTGCAAGATTCTAGCTTATGTTTACAGTGTATCACCCCACATATTCCTATCTGACACGGATATGTGGGTTCAAAGGGTTTTCTGGTCATCTAATAACAACTGCTGCTCATGGAAGAAGGACTGCAAATACTAGAGCAATTCAACCAGAGCCATCAAATCAGCTAGCCATTATCTACTTTTTCCACTTTCCAACCTCCCAACTCTTTTTCTACCTTTGATACTGCCTTCTCCTTTAAATATTAAAAGGAAAATAAAGCTGTGAGGTAAACCAGGTGTGCAAGGTGTGCATTCCATGCTGCTGAGCTCTTACAGATAACACTGTTAGGTATTCAAACACACAAAATATAATTAACTATTCAAGAAATTTCCCCCCTCCAATTTGTTATACATGCCTGAATGAATGTTAATGGGGTCACATAGCTCTTTGAACCTCTGCTGACAGAACAATAAAGAGTTCCTGTGGTTTTCAAGAAACAGCACAGTATAATTTTGCTTGCTTTGCAAGGGCATTTCTTAATGATATCATTATACCCTCTAAACTCCCGGTCCACTCTC
Source organism: Corvus brachyrhynchos (assembly GCF_000691975.1). Lineage (NCBI taxonomy): Eukaryota > Metazoa > Chordata > Aves > Passeriformes > Corvidae > Corvus > Corvus brachyrhynchos. Next base: position 7,858,061 of record NW_008236767.1, read on the forward strand.
AGAAACTCACAACACTTCAAATGACAAGTTACCTTCTCTTCTCCCTGGGAGAATTGAATCTCAATTATAATTTATAATGTCTTACTTACTCAGTGAATATTCCTTTCCTGTGCCTCTGAGAGGTGCCAGCTATGGTATTTTAATGAAGCACCCCCGTTTTATAGCCTCTCTACTGTGAAACTGGAACAACAGCATTTAAAGAGCTAGACCTCTTATCCAGTTTGCTGAGTGAGAAAGGCAAATAAATTCCATTTCAACTGTCTTAAAAGACAATGAAAATAACATATTTTCCTCTGTTCCAGTGATAAGTTATGCTTGAACAGTATTGCCTGAGAACGTATAAATAACTTTACTGGTAAATTCCTACCATCTGTGATAAAATTAATTCAAATGTTTAAAGTATTTTACTTTGACTGCTTGCACTATTTTGAGCTTGTTTGTTTTGCAAAGATATTCTAGGCAAATTAGCTCAGGAATGTTTGTTAAACCAACAAAATAAGGGAATGTTGCTATTAGCTTGAGTAAATTTATTTGGTATCTACCTCTAAGGATTGCCCAGCTTTGTGTTTTTATATAGGGAGGAAAAAAGAGGAAAAAACCAACCCTTTGTAATAGTGCATTCCTTTTCTTTGAAGCTAATGCAGAAAGTACATCTGTAAGATGCCAGGTTTAGACAAAAAGTCAGGAAATAAGCTTGCAGCTTATAGGAGATTTTGCAAATTAGTCCTCTTTGATGATTTTTTGGTTTTTAATTGGAAATTTTACCTAGTACAAATCCTGTAATAGCATCAGAACATGATTTTCAGAAATTAGCTTTTAACAGCAGAGTGTTTCATTGGACACTCACACTGGTGAAAATAAATACATGAATTAAAGGCACTTCCAAGTTAGTTGCCAGGCTGCAGTTTCCCCTCAGAGCAGTATCTCAGATCTGGGTCTACTCAAATTGCCCTGGACTGGTCAGTAAGTATCCATGCCTCTGACATACACAGGGGCAAATGATCAAGGATTTTAGTGCAGTGAATGCTCAATTATGTTACCAGCATAACTAACCTGATTGTGGTAACCACAGGCAAAAATCATTTTCTCCGTTGTTTTGTATATTGGGAGGTGGTGTCCAAGCCCAGAGAGCAGCTTCATGCCACCTCTCCCCAGACCCTGGAGGCTGTGTTTTTAAGGCAAGCCTCTTTGATCTGGGCTGGTTGGCACACTAAAAGAAGATGTGAAATAACTCTTGGCAGGAACATTTCACGAATGATGAAACATCTGTTGATTTATGTGTAGATTACATTCTTTTGAGAAACCTGTCACCTCAGTAGGGACAGCTTTGGAAGATGTGACATAGGTGAAGACTTTCAACCCTTCTGATTTCTTTGCCATTCAGCTGTTGTTGCATGTGAAGCAGATCTTGCATCCTTTAAAGAACTCAAAATGCTGTTTGTACATGCTAAATGCAGCAAACCACCATTTCAAGCAAACTTGAAAATTATTTGGTTTTTTCTTTTTATCTACCTTTTCAGTCATGAGCTGACTTTCCCCCTGCATTTCTCCAATCATCAAAGCACATGAGAGCTGTACAAGCTGGAGTATTGTTACACTGGCATGATGGGAGATTTTGTGAAGCAGAACAGCTAATGCCATATCTCTTTTTTTTTTGGTTGAGTTTTGGGGGCTTTTTTGGTTGGTTAGTTGGGGTTTTTTTTGTTCAGTGTCAGAATGATGTAAATGAGTTCCACAGCAACACATCGAACATTAGCTTCCTGTTGAGAAGTGGTTTATTAAATAACTGAAGATCTGATTCTGTTCAATATAGATAAAATGAACAAACAAACAGCCACTATCTCTTCCTGATCTCCCCCCAAAGAGGGAGAAAACACATCCTGGAATGCAATAAAAATGTCTGAGCCAATGCTATGTAAGCTAACAGGAAATCATTAGCTATATACTGCCCACCCTCTCTAAGCTACACTTTTCATTTTGAAACAAATCTGTACTTGGAGGCATCAGTAATTATTTCCATTTATTTTCCGTTTCAGTGATATGTAAAGCTACAGTTTTGATGCAGCTTGCCAAATGCCTCTGTTGATTTACATAAAAGGTTCACAGGAGGCAGAAATATTTGCCTGGGGGATAAAAATAAACATATTCAAGCAAACAAGATGCTAGTAAAAATGTAGTAAATTCTGAAATTCAGTGGAAAACTGACAGTATTTCTCCCTGTGCTTATCTAAGCATGACCACAGCAGAGTTTGGTGGATCAAAAGCATGGAGTGTTCAGTCATCCCCACTGATTTATCACCTGCTCCAAAGAGGCACTGTCGACTCTTTTGCAGAGGACAGAGTGAAGGCCTGGTGGGTGGCTGGTCCCACCCATCAAAGTGGATGGGGGCAGAGCTGCTGAGCTGAAGTTCTATTTTTCCTCTTGTAATGCTGCAGTGAGCACTGCTGATGGGAAGGGCAGGGAGGGAGAACCACAGAGCCTTTTTCTCCACTCTCTTGAGCAACCCCACACACAAACACTGGTGTCAGGGAAACCAGTGGCTGTGACCATGAGATGCAAGGTGGACTGCAGCACTATTACTCCAGTGACCAAAAACCAGGAACAGCAAAAGACCCCTGAGTTCCCCAGCTGTGGTCTGGCAGAAAACTGCACAGTCTTCCCCAGTGCTTTTCAACTTTGCAGGAGTTCTGCACAAACCACAGGAATCAAAGGGGAGAGAGTTTCATCCAGACCTCTCCTGCTACTGCTGCATTCTACCCAGCTTTGAGTAATGCATGGAAAGCTCACAGCAGGTCCTCTCCTCCAGGTGGGCAAGAGACTGTCAGTCAAGGCAGCTGCTTCATAGTATGCTTACGGTCTCCATCTGAAAACATCCAAAACCTCCACACTCCTCCTCTCTTTTATCTTCTTAGTGCCATGATTTTTTTTTTTTTAATAGATACGGAAGTGCAAACAAAAAATTTAAAACCCTTACTTTGCATTTGCAGTCTAGGTTTTGAGTCTTTGAGATGTTTGCAGTTAATGTCTTCAAGATTTTTTTGGCTGCCATGAACGCTGGAAACATTTTTTCCCCATTTGAATAAAAGCCAAGCTTTCATGCTGTATCATAGGAACTTAATGCACAGTCTTTAAGGGAATCTTTGAAAATCACAAAGTTCATTGCCAGTTCTGATTCTGTGTCTCCACAGAATACATTTTGCATACATCCCCCCTCCCTTGCAAGGCCCACTTGTGAGCTGGCTGCTGCTGCTGGCCTTGCAGAAAACACAACTGCACTGGATCTGGTTGTGATGGCAATGGGATGGTGGTTAGGCTGGATGGAGGAGGGGAGATGGATGGAGAGGCACAACCTCTCTAAGCCAAATAACACAAAGCATCCATTGCCCTAAGCAAGGTTTTGTGATCAGCTCCAATATTTCTCTCATCACCAAATTCACATCAGTGTCTTTTCTCATTGGAAATGTTGTTTATTTTCAGCTAAAGTAAATTTAAAGGAAAGTACAGAGACCTTCAATGCTTACTTTTGCACAGTGACAATGAGGGTCACAATTTTCTCTCAGAGTGAAAGATTAATATTTAAGAAATAATTTTCTTCCTCTTTATATTAGAGGAACAGGGTTTACCTTGAGCGTGAAGCATTATGATGCCATTTGTTCACACTGGCACTGAAGAATCAGACCAGAATAGCAGGCTTGATTTTAGTGCCACTTGCACACCTTCAGAATTCACATGAAATGGGGATGATTGAACAGGGAAGAACCTCACATTATTGCTGATTTAGCTGGAAAAACAAGACTCATCTTGTCCATTAAAAAATGGGCACAGTTTGATTTAGAGACCGTGAATTCAGAACATTGTTCTAGTGATATTAGAGAGCCCTTACTCTTCCCATTGAAAGACCAGTTCTGACCAGAAAAGAGTGATGTGTGCTATCAGCCACTACAGCATCTTGTGCAGGAGTTCAGTAGATCCTCCACCATCTGAGCTATGCTACTGAAGGCTTTCAGGCTTCCTTGAAGTTGTGTGCTGTCCCTAGTTGGCTTTACTGGGCAGTTTGCAGTGACCGCTTGCTGAAAATTCAGTGACCTTTGCTGAACAATAGTCCAGACTAGGCTTCCATCTTGCTTTGTGCTAGCCTTTAAAGCTCTGCATGACTGGAAAACAAGATCTCCTACTTGGTCAGTTCTACTCAGTAGCTTTTCAAATGCACAGCGTACTTCTGCTGCCCTAAGGTCTGTTGTACTCTGGGATTTTTGTTCAAGTCTTTAACAATGGCAGTAATGTGAAGCTAGGAGGAAAATTAACATGTACAACCTACAAGGAAGCACACATGTTCCTGTACCAGAACAAGGAGTTTTCAAATAGGAAAAGGTCCAAGTGAGGCACCTAGCTGGGTGTTGTTATCTGGGAAGTCCTTGTACCTCCTCACATAGCTATTTTATTGCAAAAAAGTGGATTAATAAGGTGTTGATCCACAACTGTATCTTCACAGTGCCTTAGTGTGCTATAAATGGAGGAGAACAAAGTGTCTTTTTCAAAGGTGAAAACAGGTTTAATAAAGTGGTTAACCAAATAACCTGTATTCTGATTGCAATGGTAGATCTCAATGGGAAGAAAAAAATGATTCAGTGAGAGCTCTGCATCCTCCACGAAAAAGGAAGAATGGATAAGCAAGCATCACTGAAATAACACCCCTGGTGTAAGTGGAAAGGAAAAAAAATGTTTTAATTTGAAAAGCAACTGTGTGCTATCAAGAGCTGGTAGTGAGTTTTTGTACTCTGTCTTGTATTCCACCCATCATGACTTTAAAGCCTCTGGGAAAACAAGAGAGATTTTTGCTGACACAGCTGTCTGTCAGCAGGCAACTGGGCTTCAGGGCACTCAGTCAGTGGCATGGCAATTGTTTACAAAGAAGAACAAGTAACCTCTAGTTCTTTGGGTCTTAGTTGCCTTTCACCTCCCCCACCTTCTTCACAAACACAAGGCTAAAGAGAGGAAAATAAACCCAAAAATGCTCTCTTTGTTGTCAGAAGCAAGGGGTGGGGGGAAGGAAAAAATGACATGTGCATTTTCTCCTGTTTTATTTTCCAAATTGTATAAAAAAGGAAGTTCCAGATCTAATTGTAGAGTAAAAGTAAGGAAATACAGGTTCTAAATGCATCTGGTTTTCCTAAAATAGATCATACTTTTTTCTCTTTGCATCCTTTTAAAGTACATTTCTGGGAATTGTAGCCTGTATTTAGGTTTTAGAAATCCCTGTGAGATGCAGGAGCTGGGTCATTCCCTCTGGGGGAGCAGTGAGAGAAGAGTCACTGTAGTGGAGGAGAGTGGGCTGAGAGTCCTGTGGAAACTCATTGCAGTGGGTGCAGATGTTGGCAGATGGTTCAAGCAGAGGAGAAGGGTCCAAAGATGGGGAGCTGAGCAGCCATCACTGCCTGGAGATCAGCATTTGGGGTTCCTGACCATGGAGCAGTGAGGGATGGCAGTGGAGAGCCTGGGATGGAAGAGCAGGGAAGTTCGGGGGTTGAGGCACAGGGAGTTTGGAGCAGAAGGTTGGAAGAACTGAGGAGACTTGGAGTTAGGTGGTGCTCCAGGTAGCTTTTTGGGCCAAAGAGGATGGGTGGGCTGGTATGCACTGTGAAGTTTTATGAAACTCTGATCCAGGATGGATATGTGGAATTAGAAATAACCAGGAACTGGATCTTTGGAGTGATAAGAACCGTGGGCTGTGGTTCAGTGGAAGGGGTCTCCAAGGCTGTTAGGCCAAAAGGGATAGACAAAGCTTACGAGGTTGTGTGAGGACATCTATAGCACATCACTCAGGCGTTCTTGCAGTGATCCTGGTTTGAGATGGGGAGCACACATCACATCCTTCAGCAAAGGAACCTGCCTTTTTCCATACTACCAGGGCCACTAGGAACTGTCAGGTGGTCCACAAGAAGTCTGCAAATGCAATTAAGCATTTAGTCAACTTTAATATTTCATAATACTGCACAAAGTCTATACCTAGACCTCGCTGATAGGCCTAAATATGGAAAAGATAATTGTTTAAAACAGGAGTGGGGGTGCAGAGGTTACCCTCCCTTTATCACTCCCTCAATTAGCATGTGAAGCCAGAAGGATCTTAATACTACATCCAAAGGAAAATACCATCAGTATTTTAAGCAGCTAGCATCCTTATGAACAGTCAGGGGGGTTTTTCTCACTCCCCAGATCTTCTGGCAACAGTGCTTAGCACCAGCTGGCCTCCATCACTCCTGGGAGTGTCTTTCTAGTACCAAAAGCTCACAGGACCATATTTCACTGAATCATCATTTTTTCTAGTACAGTTTGTGTGTATTCATACATAACTGTTCTTTGCAAAAAGGTCAGGGCTATGATTTTGAGTAAGCTAATTGGAGTTGAAAGCAGTGTCAGCTCCAGAACAAGTTCTGAGGACAACTGCATGCATGCCTGTCTGCTGCAGTACCCTGCTTTCCACCAGTCAGCCTCCTAGAGTTAAAAACCCCCCAAATCCATAAGCCTCTTAACATAATGTAGACACTAAGGAACTGGTATTTCTTTGTATTTTCCCTTTCACTTACTGAGATTGAAAGGATTTCTGCTTTGAAATCTCAAACCCCCTAATGATTGTTTGCATATGCTTCTGTATTCCTAAATTATTAGTTTTTCTCACCTCCTGATCTGGACCCTTCTCCAGGTGGTGGTAACAAACAGGTTAAAACTTTAATCTGCTGCATGTTTACTGTAGCTACAGCCATAAAAAATAGGAACTGTATACTGGTTCATAGTTTAATCAATATCCTTAGCTCTTTATCTCCCTTTGAATTTTATAAATTGAATTGTCAATACTATGTTGCAGGTACATTTCTTAAAGTTCATCAGAAGGTTTGAAGCCATGAGTGGCTATTTTAATCTAGACCTAGAAAATACTCCTTGTGTTAATGTATTTGTTTTGCTCCTTATATCCTCCAATTCTGACCTCTAAAGTCCCTCTCCCTCCCTCTCTCCCTCCCTCCCTCCCAGCAGTACTTGCTGCTGGGGTCTTTCACAGAGAGCTAGAAAATAACTTTACAACATGCACACAGTACCCCAGACTGTAGAAAAGATGGTTGCTACACAGGCTTGTAAAGCTTCTGACATGCCTTACAGCACTGGAGAGCAATTACATTTTCTACCTTCTGGATTAAGAGTGTGAGGGGTAAAAAGCAAGACCCCTTTTGCATTCATGGTCCTGTCTGCAGGAGCTCTTCACTGCAAATCTAGTATTAATCCCCTGTGCATTTCTAAGCACTCCTACACAACTCATGAAATGGCACTGTTCAGCAGTAGCCACCTTCCTGACAGCAATAATTGAGGTACAAACACCAGTCTGTTCAGATATTTTTATAAATACAAACATATCCATACGTATGCATATACATAAGGTGATGGTGGCTCGATGGAGGTCTCTTCCAGCACTGATGTTCTGCTGCAGCTCCAGGGAGCTCCTCGCAGACCTCTCTCTGTGTTACTGGAATTGCTGTGGGACTGTCAGTAACACGGATCAGCCACCTCAGTTCATGCTCTCCAGGAGCCCAAAGGCCCTGTGAGATCTGCTGTCATCTCAAAGTGGCACATCCTCATGAATACACTGGTGCATTCTTGTCATAGTAGTGTTTTATCCATGGCCATGCAGAGCTTCTGTTTGTCATCAGCTCTATGACAAACTGTATAACTGTTTTTTCCCCGATAAAAAGTTTCTAATTTTGGAAAACACCTGTGGACCATTTCTATGTATGTATGTGTGTGTGTTTTGTTTAGTAGAGGTCTTTAATAAGAACTGCAAGATTTTGCCTTCTGAAGAAGCAGCACAGTGGAAATTTTACAGCTGACTTTGCGATGAACTTATTCAAATATGTCTCAGACACATTTTTGGCATAGCTGCCATTATTTTCATTGAATCGCAGTTTTACAATTTTACGTATATTGAAACTAAGAATAGTAAGAATAACATGCACCCAACTTTCTTTAGGCCATATACAATTCATTCAGTCATTTACTAGCTATTTTAATTTCCAAAGTTGCAGGTACTTCGTAGCACTTGATATTTTAGACAGTCCTTTTTTTTTTTCTTTGAATATTGATAAGATACCCTACAGAGAAGGAGGTAAGATACTTTGATTCTTGAGTTATATTTTGCAATAGATGCAAAATTATGAAATAGAAACTCCCTTTTTCCTAAATTCATAACCAAGAGTCATTTTCTCTTGGGCCATTTTGTCTTCCATCCACTAGCTTAAAGAATTTGTATCCATTTGAATTTTGCCAACAGCAAGAGCTGACAAGTAAATGTAGCACATACACGATTCCCAGAACTGACAACAAGTGCAAGTCTTTTGCTGACTTCAGAACAAAGAACTTCAGCCTAGTAAGTAATTTCAGACTATTTGCCCTTGTCAGACTTTATAGTACAGGGACTGGACACAAAAATGTGAATCCAGGAAGCTATTGGTACTGTGTGTTACCGTCTTTTGAACTGCAGATACTCATGTAATTTCAAATGTTAATACATTTATGACAGGAAAGAGTATTTCACATCACTGAAGCTTGTGCATTTTTCCTCTGTTGGCTAATGTCTGTCTTTCTTTCTAGCTGTGATTGACAGTTAGTTGCAACTTGCAAATAAGCAAATGACTTCTGAAATAATATAATTGTTATTTCAGCTGCATATACATCCATTCAAAAAAGGGCAGAAAAAACCAAAACCAAAAGAAAATCCATACTTTTTTTGTGAAGAGTGAGTAGCTGTAATTAAATAAATGCTCTTCCTGTTGCAATGATGCTTTGTTTCTCACCTCCTTACCTATTGATGTCCTGCCAGGGCAGGGTAGAACAGCAGGACAGGAGATGTGCATGAGAGACTAAAGTTGTACAGCTGATAATTGTTCCAGATGTCACGGGATTTCTCCCTTTTCCCTGTCCCTGGTAAGTTATTCCACGGGAACTTGTGTCTGTGTGAATTCATGTGAGGGGGACATTGTTTTATCAGAAGACTGTCTCCCAGGGGAGGCAGGTAGCTTGCTGCTTATGTTTAGTACCACAAATTTTAGCACCTCTCTGGACAGGATATGAGATCCAGGGACTTAGAGGGTATTCCTGGGAGCACAGATGTTATCAGTTCCAGGGTGGACAACAGAAGGAACTCCCTCAGGGAGACCCTGAGGGAAGAGTTTGAGGGACTTCTTGAGAGACACTCATCTTGCTTGCTGCTCCTCTGAGCCATTCTTCTCCCTGTTTGCCAGTGCACTTGCTGGAATAACTGCCTCTCCTCAGAGGTCTGGAGGACATGATTAAAAAATGTAGCTCCCAAGAACACAGATGTTTTGCTTTCAGCATCCAGTCGCTGGTATTTCTACTAAATGCTCTGTCACTTCCTGGGCAGATCTCAAGAGGGCTGAGTTCTGCTCATGTAGCCTTGTTTGTGTTCAGTGCTCTTCTTCAGCTGGGCAAAATCCCTCATTTTTGCCCGAGGCTCATTAACCTGGGTTAATAAACTCTCATTATCTGAGGTTTCCTCAATCAAGTGCTGAATTGATGATGAGCCTTCCAATACATGGCTACATGAGAGAGAGAGGTTTAACATCATGTAATTAAAATCCCCATTATTCTAGCATGAAGGTGACTGAACTGACACAGAGCAAACTATGCCTACTAATTCAGAAAATAATGATGCAGAGTGAAAGCACTCAGCACTTCTCCCAACAGGAGGTCTTCCTATGCCTGTGCAGGACACAGCCTAAGGAACTTCAGATGCTGGGAGAGACAAACAAGTAATTTAAAACTGGAGACTGAGTCAGGAGAGGTACACAGTACAGCTTATCTGTACTGCAAGAGAGGGAGCAAAAGATGTCTGAGATAATCAACTTAAGACCTAGTTGTGTGCTAAATGAGACTGATGCAAAGGAAGTAGTGCTGCTTCAGGTGTGGTGCGGCACATCCACAGAGTCAAGAGGAATTACTAAATTAGGTCATGCATAGTCGAGGGATACACTTTGTGACGAGGTGTAGGCATGACTTTGGTACTCTTAGACTTGTCTTGTTGACTCATTTCCTTCCCTTTTACAAGTCTAACTATTTTTCCAAACATATGGTACTGTCCTGGGCATGTGTCATCCTTTTCCTAGTGAGTTTTGAAGAAAACCTTCATTGTTGAGTTGTCCTCAAGAATGATGATTAATAAACTACATATACTCAAATAATGTACTTAGGTAGTGCCTCTGTTGTATTTTTTCTCAGGATTTTTAGATCTTTGTGTCTTAAGTGAAATGGAGATTGTAAAATTATTATGAATTTATTAAATGTCCCAGGCAAAATAGTTTCAAGCAAAACAGCCGTGACAAGAAAGAAAATGAAGATGCTTAGATATGTATTCATTATATCAGAAATTGAACTCAACAGGGGATGGCACAATTTTCAAGTGATAATAACCAGCTCGATTAATTCAAAGTCGTGTGTTAATATTGTTACTAAAACAAAACTTTATCCCTTATCTACACAAGTCTAGGCAGGTGATTTCTGGTATCAACCAAGAATGATGGATTTTTAAGAGTAGATTTTAATTTATTTCCAATCAAGGCTATTTGCCAGTGGGATTATGAGATTGTTCAAGTCAGTTCAACCAAGCAACTCTAAGCATTTAAAAATTTAGACCAATATAAGAATATCAGTACATTTCAAAATTAGCTTGTCCAGATAACACAGTAAAGCTCTGTTGGGACCACTGGATAACAAAACAAAAGCATCCAATCAGGAACAACTCCAACTTCAGACCAACCCATGCTATAGCCCTCTGAGAGAAATGAGGGGAGCAAGAATAAAAAATATTCTGGCAATTTCTCCGGTAGTGTCCTGATTCCCTGGGTCCTGGTATCTCCCTCTCCCCTTGTGTGACTCAATATGTCCCTGTCACATGAGAATCAAGTTGCCTTTATTACATTTCTGAATGAGAAACAGATGTGGCATTTGGTCACACAAAGTCCATGCTTTCAGCCATAGAACAAATACAAGGATGGGTCTTGTAGTCTTCTGGGATCTCTATACATGCTACCTGACACACAATATACATTTTTCTTCCAATAATTTGGAACCCACATGAGCATGGATTCTCCAGTAGGAGCTAATGTCTTAAAATAAATTCAGCATTCCAGTGTTTAGTCTTCCCCAGACCTACAGTCTTCTCAGATTTCATAGTGGTCTGTTTCTGCCTGGATGTATGGCATAAAGAGAGGGTTTTTGGTTTTTTGTTTGGGTTGTTTTTTGTTTTTTAATTTAGATAGGAGGATCTGCCTCCACTTCTTGGCCAGGCAAAAGCAGTTTCCAGTAGATATTTACAAATAAGCTTGAAGGACTTTAGCTTTGTCATGAGAGGGGATAGAAAATAACTTGGAAGGGGTGTTTATTTTGACCCTCAGCCGAAAGTTTTGGGTCAACCACTAACACCTGACCCCCATTCTGCCCTCTCAGTTGTACCCAGCCTGCATTTTCACCTGTTTCCAGATTGGCTTTAGAGAAGTATTTTCTAGTCAATTTCTATTCATGCTCACACTGTATGGGCCAAGTCTTGTTGAATACTTTATTTTACAACACTGAAAACAAAAGGAGGAATAGGATTTTCCAAGGTTTTCAGTTAGTCATGTCTGCTTAGCACTAGAACTTCACAGCCCGCAGCTCCTCTGTGTTAAACAGCAGGAACAGCACTTATCCTCTAACATGCATTCAAGTCATATGCCTGAATTGTACTGAGGGTTTCTGGTTTCTGGACAGATTTTGAATATATATCAGCTATACAGTTGTGAATAATAGCTGTATTTTCAGTATCATTACTAAAATCAGTAACTGGGAGAGCTTATCACAGAATACCGGACTAGATGCATTGTGGGTCCAATCTAAGTCCCTCCATGCTATTATGCAGAAGGTGGTCTGGAAATCAAATTATAATTTTATGCTGTACATATCACCTTTTCCATGTAAAATATGTGCCATGAGTTTAATTATTAACACTATTCAATACTGTGCATAATTAAAATTCATCCTCAAGGTGACAATAGGATGCCTGCAACGGCTTAATATGGGAGACATCTACATAATGCAGCAAAACCACATGGCTGGCAGGATGATGCAGAAATTTTTTCCTGTTATACGTGGTTGTACCTGATTTTTTCCCATTTGTTTGGGAAAGATAGTTCAGCACAATCCAACAAATATTCCTCTGGCCAAAAAGACGTATATATCATTAGAACACCTTGCCCAGAGTGTTTTGTTCAGATTCTGCCATAAAGAAATACTTATAATGTTCAATAAAAGTAAAATGTTATCTAGAATTTTGACAGTGGTTCATACTGCAGCTCACATGAGCTGCACAACAAGGAGTATTGTTGGGTGTTCATGAGTTCACAGGCCAAAAATGTTAATGAAAAAATGTTGTTTATTCAATGTGGCCATGAACCACACTGAATGCTTCATTACACACTTAATGACTAAGATGAACAAATTGATTTTGTAAGTCGTTGTCCCAGTATGGCAGTTGGAAAAGCAATTGTTGTGGATCAAAACAAAACAGAAAACATCCAGATCATTCTTTGACTTGCAAAAGGCTTCATGTCATTTTTGAATGTTTCTTTCTCCCTTTTCATATCATATTGAAGCTACATATCAAAACAAAACTTGGAAATAATTCCATTTGTGCCTTTCTTGATTTTTTTCCTCATTCTTTTTTTGGCAAGATGCTTCACCAGATAAATTCAAGTAATTTCAGTCAAACTATTGTTTCTTCAGTGAGTAAATGGCTTTCTTAACAAATTTTGACCACATGGGTCTTGTCTCTACAGTTGAGGCAGACAGATGCTCTATCACCCAACTCGCTAGTGCTAGTCTGAAAATTGGATAATTACTCTGGTGACAACCACCCGAGCTAAGAAAGCCCCCTTGAGCTGTGTGTATATATGTTATTTAAAATATGTTCTCATGTCAGTGTAGCTGTGTAGCTTTCCTGAACAACTTTTGACTCAGACAGCAAGTGCTCGATGTTGCAGGAAATTATTCTCCAACAGAAGTGCTTTTTTGCTGTTGTGGTCCAGCTGTTACTACCTGAAACAAATTGGTACCAAATTGTATCACCTTGCAGTGTTAAAAACTAGATAGCACTGGATGGAAGAGTAGATGTCCTTCACTGAGGGATGCAGGGTTTCAATTTGGTCATGTTGCCAGCAAAATAATTTCTTGTTTGCCTATCTAAAGGGTTAAATGGTCAGGTAAGAATGCTTAAGTGTTATAAAGGGCTTCCTTCAGTTTCCCAGTCTGGACATTGTTTACTTTGCACATAAATGGTGTTGCCAGGGCCAAGGAAGAGGAGTATTTAAATGCTCCCTGCAGATCAGGAAACAGAGAGAAATCCTGAGGCAGAGGGTTGACCTGTGGTGAGGATATTCACGTCTGGATTCTAAGGGAAGCTTGTGCATATGCCCTATGTAAGCAGGGGAGACCGTACCATGTTGCTTCTCTCAACCAAGCACTGCAATCCTCCAGCATTCTGGAAGGCTTCAGTGAATTGCTTCCACTAAGAGGCTGAATTAAGCTTTATGGGTGTTGTGGGTTGTTGATTTTTTTCCTAAACCCAAAGGATTTTATGGATGAGACATTCTGTTTTACAAGAACAGGTGGTTTTTTTAATGACTGCTTGTTTCTATCTTCACCTGTTTTGGTACTGCACAGAAAGTGTGTTGAGTAAATGCAACAGTGTTTATTAGTCTGACACAGTGGAATTCTTAGAAAATACACTTTATTGCGTCCCCAGGAATAAAGACAGCTACAAAAATAAAGAGCACTGGAATAAGGGATATACCTTCTAGAAGTTACCGTAGTCCTCATGACCTCTTCAGAGTCAGCATTTCCCTCTAGCACTCCAGACAGCTACGTATAACAAATTCCAAGGGATTCTTAAATATGTCACATTTTGGTAAACTGAGATAGCTTTAATACCCTTTTTGACCCTTTTACTTTACACTGAGTTCTACTAAACACTTGCCAATATCAGGAGATCCAGAATTACTGCTGCAGAATGTCACAGAATGGCAGGTGCTGAGCTTTCAAATGGCAAGTGCTTCTAGGTGAAGTGACATGCTGTTGTTTCCCCTTTCCTTGCAAATTGTTTTCTTACAATCAATCACCAGCTTTTATTCAACCCTTTTTCACCTTAGAAAGCCCACATGCCTCAGGCTTGGAAGGGAATCTAAATGGGAAATGTCAACCTAATGAAAAACAAGCAAGTGTTCTGTAAAGTCACAGTTTGTACTTGTACATGTTCAACACCAGAGTGCTGAGCAGGTCAGGTTCTCAGGTAGTCCAAGGAGATCTTCTGCCATTGGGTCCTGAGGTCATTGTCACACTGTGAAATCTGCTCAGCAGCTCTCAGCTCCAAGGATGACTTGCAAAATTATCTATTGTATATTCAACATAACCAACGCGATCATAAAGATACTGATTTCTTTTTAAGAAGGTTTTTATGCCTTGTTGTTTAAGCACTGCATGGGAGTGCAGAGCTCTTGCAGGATTCACTAGTGTCTGAGGTGTGCATGTAAAATTTTCCTGGCTAGCACTGAAGTATTCCTGGAGCACACATGGTGTTACTCACAGGATGGTACCTGATTTGAGACATGAAGGAGGAGCAACTGAAAGAACTTAATGCTACTACAAAATTTGGGATCCTGATTCATCTCAGGATAATAATAGGCTTGGCCACTCCCATAGAAATGTTTTTTGTTATTTGTTCCAGTGGAAAATTCTCCTGTAAGATCCAAAGAGTCCCAAAAGAGTATTTCAGAGAAACAAGTGATGAGCTATTGACCATGGCAATACCAAAATATGCGGAAAAGGCAAAACCAGAGAAAAGGAAATCATGATAGTGTCCCCTTCCCCTTTTCATAACAAACCCAGGACAACATTGCAGATGACTGGCTCCCTTCCGTATTAATAAGAAATGTTTTGATAGGAGAAAGCTAAACCTTGCAATCTATTCCCAGGCAGGCTATCTAGACTCCTAAGGTATAAATATTCTTCAAAATTCCCATCACTTTAGCTCATTCTCTTTTTTTTCATCCATATGTTGGAGAGTTATGACCTAATTGTCATTAGAGAAGAGATGTAGTTTGAGACAGAAAAAGAACTTTCAGGAAAAAAGCAAACACAGGAAGCCCTTTAACTGGACACTGAGAGTACTCTCTGACAATACCAAATTTTATCCTGGTTTTGTACTACTTCCAGGCTGTCCATCTTTAGCCACTGCCAGAGACAGGATATTGGATTTCCTGGATTTGGCTCAGCAAGAACCTTCCTATTCTTTTATGAAAGGTTTTTACAAAAATTGAAATTGATCAATGAAATGTTAAGCTCCTGAGTATTTGTCCTGCTGTTAATTACTCAGAGGCAAAGAACAGGCAATCAGAGATCACACTGGTGTCAGCAGTCATTAACACAAGCAAGTAAGGTCAAAGGATGGAAGAGAAGGTAGCAATGTTCAGATCTAGTTCTAGGACTTGGAGAATCTCCTGTTCTTGTATTTCTTGCTTTTCCTGACAACAAAAATACAAGATAAAATTCATGTACCAAATCCAAGGGCACCTGGGTCACTGATCACCTGAGCAGTCCCATCTGCAAATGTTGCCAGAACCGTATGTCTTTTGAAGAGTAAAGGAGGGAGCACGAGGGAAGAAGTTAGTAGGCAAGCTTAGAGAGGAAGGTAGCCTGAGAAGTTTCCCAAAACATGACCTCACAGGAGACCACAGAGTCAATGGAGAGGGGTTGCAAAGATGGCAAGGCAGAGTTTTCAAGGTACACTTTGATTTAATGAAAAGTAAAGCAGAAGGTGAGCAGATTCTCACGCAAATATCCAAGGTACCAAGCCATCATGAGACTCTTCTATCAGACGTGTTTGATCCCCTTCATTTTGCCTGATGAATATTCCCTCTGGTGGTCTCCCATTAAGGTTAACTGTCAACTCTCCTTTGTGGGCATCCACCAATAAACACAGTCCTTCAAGTTATCACACAATCAGCATTCGGTGTTAGTTTCATTTAAATGTCAGATTATTTCATCATTCCAAACCCATGACAATGAAGGCAGCTTTTAAAATATACTGCCTTAATATTGCAGGTGTTTCCTCAAAGTCTGACACCACAAGGTATGAAAAGAAATGTCAGGTTCTTTAGGGGAGGGCATGTGAAGGTCTTGCAGACACAGCCACTGCAATACATTTAATGTCCAAAGTCATATCTGCAACCTTGCCAGCCCCCTGGCTCACCATTGAAACCCATTACTTGCCTGTTGTGTTTGTCAGTGTGTCTGGAGTCACAAGACAATGCTGAACAGCACAGCAAAAACTCATGGCTGAAATCTTCCCTCCTGTTACATTGCCAGTTCCACCAAAACGTACTTGACTTGTATTATATGCTACAAAATAAGCAAAAGCAGTACAAGGCTGAAGCAAAGCTTAATATGGAAAATCAGATGGAAATTAGAATTAGACTGAGAAGTTCCTAATTCTGCTCGGTGGAGTCAGAGCCTTGAGGCCAGAGTCATTCAGAACTTTGTTGTTTTGACAAACAAATCTGTAACCTAAAGCCATTGGAGCTGGGACCTTACTTTGGAGCTGCAGTTTCTGCTGACGTTAAAATCTGTCATAAAGTCAAGACATGCCTCAGGCAGGAAAAAAAATAATACATAGCAAATTTCACTGCTTTGTACACTGACAAGGGTTATATTCAGGTCCTCTTCTAAATGGAGAAAGCACTGTCCATGCTTCTGTGTGTAAAATGAGCAAGTGCTAGGTGTTAACATTTTATTCAGTTACCTGGCTTCTAAAATACTCAAGCACAAGAGAAGATATTTTCTTATAAACCCTTAGAGAATAAACATATGATTGAACAGATACAAATGAATAATAATTTAGATGTTACAATGTTTTAATTGGGGAGGTGAAAACTTACGGTGTAGCTGTTTTTAACCGAGCACAATTCTCCAGAGATTGGTTTGAGGAACTCAAACCTCACGAGTGTACACTTGGAGGATTCCCAGAGATGGGCACATAGTAGCATCCACCCCTCGTCTTGGAGTTTTCCACGGCTGTGGATCATAAATACTCTTTGATGTCTCAGGGCAGATACATCAGGTTCCCCTAAGTCATCCTTAGGTGAAAGGGCAATATGTAATGTTACAGGGACCCTCAGAAGACCAGGTTCCACAAGGGGTAGTAACAAGCAGCTTCAAGGAGGTTATGAGCTGTGATGGGACAGTAACCTCTCCTACTTTTTCAGAAATGCTTGTTTTCACATGTTGAGCTTCACAGTAAATTTTCCCATGTCTGAGCAGAGGCAAGGCTTTTCATTTCGTCTCTAGATTTACACAGAATTGCTGTGTGCAGGCAGGTGCTGTTTTCTTCATCTTCCAGCTGGTGTGGGTAGCTTCATGTTTTGCTAGGATGGTCAGGCATGTCTGTGGTATGTGGTATTTATTTAGAAGAATACTTTATAAAGCAGCAGGGGGCAGTGAAGCTTTTGACCTGTAGCTCTAAAAACACATGTGGAGTCAATCAAAATGAAAGACAAAATGCACACTGAAATATATTGTCACGGATTTTGCTTCAACAAACTTAGCTGAGCCAGAAGAGGACTATGAATGATAGGAAGTGTGAAGGAAGGACAACAAG
>NW_008236767.1:7875957-7894314 GCF_000691975.1 Corvus brachyrhynchos
AGGGGGTGTACAAAAAAGGCACATGAACATTAGCATCAGGTCCTTGTTTGCAGTCTGAAAATTATGACAAGCTTTTGAGCATAACAGAACCAAATATTCCTTATCTACTAGAGAGGGATTTTCTTGGAGGCGTAGGAAAGGCAGCAGAAGGCAGAGAAATTAAACAACAGCGTCCCACTAGACTGCACCTCTGCCTCCAACTTGTCCACATTACACTGGCAGCTCAGAGAGACGAGGCCAGAAGAGGCAGGAGGGAAGGTCAGAGAGAAAATGAAGGACTGTGTAACATGCATGTGTATGCATCCATGAGCAGAGGACCAGGAAGGAGCTGGCCCTATGAACTTAGCCCACACAGGCCCATAGTTTGGACTGCATCCTGTTAGGAGTTGGATCTGCCACAGGGAGTTGAGTCCTGCATCCCTGTAAGCGCCAGTGCATATCCTTGGTTGTCACTGGTGTTAAACATGGCTGACACTCCTATTCTAAAGAGTCTGTGCCTGCTTTAAACTGTCCTTCGGGGTATCTGATTCCATAATATTTTAACTGCGGTTGTGCTTTATTGTTACTGCACTTGCTGGTACTACTAGCTTTATACTCCTGTAGGATGCTCAATTATTTGTCTCACATGATGCTTTTTAGAATTGTCAGATTAAACTAAAACAACATCAATGTTTATTTAAAGAATACACAAACAGGATTAAAAATGAAAACCTCTTTACTAGAATAAAATAAACCCTGCAGAGCTGTGATGTGACAGGACGACTAAGCCAGATATCCTTTCTTGAAGTGTCCTCTTTCCATGAGCAGATGGTTTGCTATTATGATCAGGGGATCTGAAGCCAGAGAAATTATCCTGTTGTGAAAATGCCATTGGGGAGAACACATTTACTACCTCCTTCTTGTGTTCTTTTCTGTACTTTTGCTTCCTACTGATGTGGTTTCTGTAAGCAGTGTGGGAGACCTTATCCCATCGCCTGCAAGGGAAAAGAGGCTGTTCCTGCCACTTTTAAAGGAAATATGAAGAAAGTACTGTTTCACATTTCCACTCCAAGTTGTGAGGACAGCAACAGAGGGGGTAATAAGCCAATTATGGCTAGATTGATGGAAGTAGGAAAGGAACCAGGAATCATTTATTGCCAAGTGACTATCTTAAGGTCCTCCTGCAAGTTTGTTATTTTCCCACAACTTCCCTCTCTAGTCATACCATCAGTGATTTTTAATGCAATTCAGAATCTCGAAGACCAGCAGCTGTCAAGGTTCAACTAACTCACAAGGTGTGCTGTAACATCACATTGGACCCAGTTTTAATATCCATGCTGTCATTTCTGCCACAGCCAGGCCCTTCAGCTCCTGCTGTCTCAGGTCCTTGAGCTCAGCTGTCTCAGATGAGAAAACCTATTCCACCTCTGCTTGTGTCCATCTGGTGCAGCAGTGTCTCTTGCACCTGGGACAAGTTCACTGCACATTGGCATGACTGCTTCCCACCTTTATCACATTTCACAAACCATACTGGACTCGCTGCTTTGCTCAAGACACCTGTGAGACCAGAGTGACTCTGACAGCTGCCTGACAAGCACAGGCATCTTGTCTTCAGCGTTCATGTGACATCCAGTGCATCACTGGTGCCATGGTAATTTCACAGTGTTAAATACAGACAGGGTTGTGACCTACCCTTCCTGTATGTGTCTTAGTAGCCCTCTCAAGCTGCTGCTGCAGGCAGCTTGATAGGTGCAAATTTCCTTATAGCTCCCTCATGTGAGGAGTCTGCTGTGGGAGACATTCCCATGGGAATCCTCTGGAATATATCTTTACACCTTACATCTTAATTTGTTTAGTTTATGTCAGAATTTCTGAGTTAATTGAGGCCTCCAGATGGGATTTTTTTACACTTTTGCCCCATATCTAACATCATTTGTGTGTAACTTAGTACTGTATACACTGTCAAATATTTTGTATTGACTTGTGGCTCCAAGTGCAACCCAATGGCATTCTCAGGAAATCATTTCATGAAGAGATAATGATCATGCATATATGGATGCCCCAGTTTCATAAGGTCACCTCCCAGAGTGGTACTGCCTTTTCAGTTTCTCATTAGAGACATTGCAATAGATGCCATTTTTAGGTCATTCATATGCAAATGAAATATTTCAATGTTTTGCTTGCTTTCTACATGATCTATAGGCACAATACATTAATTTGTTTTTCTTCATTATATTTATCTCCCTAGAGCAATAGGCTTCCTTTAGTGTAGCCCAAATTATGGTGAGAGAAACTTTCCTGGGTAGATGAGCTGTGGACTATCTTGACCCTTTCATCTCTATTTCATATTCTGTTGAGAGTTCCTTTATTTCCCAGAAGCATCCTTATGTTCCTTTTCAGTTGCTGCCAACTATTGTCTGTCCATTGCATGAATTCAGTCTCTGAGATCCAGAATCTGGCATCTTTTTAGCTCAATAGTATTTTTTTACTTCTGGTACTTTTAGAAATTTTAACTTTTCCATAAATATTACTCTTTATCCAATCACTTACTGGTACAACTTTGTTATATAATAAAAGTTAACCTATATATGACCAGAGATTCACTCCTACCAAGAGTGAATTGTCTTTGCTAATACTGGTGTCCCTGGTGCATCTAAATATCATGGAAAATCAGTTGTGTTCCATAAGCCTTCAAGTGGACAGGGAAGAGGAGGGGAAGGCACTGATCTCTTCTCTATGGTAACCAGTGACAGGATCCAAGGGAATGGCCTGAAATGGTGTCAGAGGCGGTTAGGGCTGGATATCAGGGAAAGGTGTTTCCCCCAGAGAGTGGTGGGGCACTGGAACAGGCTCCCTAGGGAAGTGGTCACAGCACCAGCCTGACAGAGTTCAAGAAGCCTTTGGACAATGATCTCAGGCACATGGTGTGACTCTTGGGGATGCTGCTGTGCATGGCTGGGAGTTGGACTTTGATGATCCTTGTGGGTCCCTTCCAAATGAGCATATTTTGTGATTCTATGATGCTATGCTCTTTTCCTTGACTGCCATGAAGTGTGTTCCTTCCTCTACATATCTGTGCTGATGCTTGTAAATGCCTGTGTGGTGTTGTGATCCCTTTACAAATGGCAGATATAATCTTGTGTGAGTTGTTTGTCCACTCTGGATTTTTCAGTCATGGGTTCTGTGGATTCCCACACTGATAGTGTTGTGCTTTCCTGACTCAGACTCATTTGCAGAAAAAATGTTTTATTTTCATGCCCACAACATTAAAGCAAGATCTAACTTTCTCAAACTTCAGGCAGGTCCTTCAAATGCTTTGTTTTAAGTAGAGTCTGGATATTTCAGTACACACTTCCTTGAATAATTTTCCCAGAATCTGTGATTTTATCACAAACTGAATTCCAAAATTTTAAAAACTTTTTAACTTTCCATAAATCACAACCATAATTTCATTTTTACCATCTTACTTGTATCATCTGTTTGAAAACAAACACCTGACATGTTTCCCTCTACCTTGGCTGTAGTGCTTAAATTGCTGTAATAATCTTTCATAATTAACCTTCTCTTCCCAAAATAATTTCGACAATCAAGGTGCTTCGCAACTTCGCTGTCAGAAATTAAGCTACCTTAAGGGGCACTTCTGTTTTATGGATACAGACTGAAGTACTGGGCAAACAACTTCAACTATCTTCGGTGGTCTGAAAGAATTTTTATGCTGACAAGTTGTTAAACTTATTTATTTTTCTGTTAGGAGGTTTTCTTGCTGTTTATTATTGAGAAAATCAATTGCTCAATAACCACCTTGAGTGAGGAATTTGCTGCATTCAGTGGTGGATTTCACACTGAGCAGACTTTCATAGTCTGAACCCATTCACAACTCAACAAGTTCAAATAGCAGAATCTATTTAAGAGATCTCCTAGACCGTACAACACAGTGAACCTAAGATTTGTTTTCAGCTAAAAAATTGGAACAGCATAGGGCCTCAAGCAGACAATTTGGGAAGACAAAAAATAAATTTTAAAAAAATTTTGTTAACAGTTTGTTTTTAAAATTTTGAAGAGGATCATCACCAATAAGTGATGAACTGATTCTCCCAGACAGATCCTGACAGAATTGGGGAAATATATTAATGTAACCTCTGCATTATAAGTGTGTTGTCAGCAGACCTTATCTTCAATTTTTGTGCAAAGATGTACTATACATGCACGTTATATATATATATATATATATATATATGATAAAAGGGTGTCACTGACAAAAGTAAAGCACAAAAACCAACCAAAAAATCCAGATGAAGCATCTGCAAAGCATCCTGTAGTACCATTAGCTTCTCGCTAACACTTGCAGACAAACACTGGCCTTGGTTGTAATCTCCAAATGTTTTGCAAATTGCTGGATATCCAGCAGAAATTGTTTACTTCCTACCAGAAATAACCTAGCACTACTGGAGATCTGTCCAGCAAACAGCATAAATGAATGCTCTTTCCTAAGCCCTTGTACCTTTCCATGCCAGTTATAGATTTCAATAATGGGGAGGTTTAATTAAGTTTCTGGATGTAAGTGGGATTAATATGCATTGCCATGTGTGCAACATTCTGTAGCAGCTAATAGGGAATGCAGCTTGTCTGATAACTTCTCTTCACCTGGCACATTCCTAACAACAAGGAAATCCTTCATTCTTGGAACAACTGTTCAATGCAGGGAGTTAGTGATACAGATTTTCTTCTGGTCTGAACAGGTTATTTTCTTTAGTTTATTGCTGTCATCTCTGCTCATAATATGGGCTTTGCAGCAAAGCAGATAATAAATAAGCCTTACTTTCCTGCCTATTTCTATAACAAATTCTGCAGCATATTATAAAGATGATAAAAGCTTCAGCTTTAAATGGAAACTGTAACCTGAAACACTGAGTAACCAGTGATCAGTCAACAGCAAGTGTGGAACATGACAGGGCAGGATCAGTCTGACAACCTGAGATGCACACGTACCTGCACATATGAAATACCACAGAATCATGTGGTAAGTTTGGAAGGGATCAGATCCCATTCATAGCTTAAAGTGGGGCAAACTTTGAAGTTAGAACTAAGCACCACCACTCCAAACAAAATCTCTCCACTTTGCTAGAGGAGCAATACAAGCCACCATGCCTAAAGTCTTGCTAAACTCAAGGTTAATGAGAGCAAGTTATTTACAAATGCCTTGGTACTCAGTGCTTGGAGTTTAATAAGGAGGATATGCTGCTGCCTGCAATTAGGTGAGAAGAGTTGTTGATGGGAAACCTTCAAAGAAGAAGATACAGACAGGCAGTCCTGTACCTACCCAGAAAATTTAATGACCTCCAGAGATGTGACAGAGGATACTTCAATCTCTGGTTGGAAAAAGCCTAATTCATTTAAGACTTCATGTAGCAGTACTTAATGTATGACTTTAGTCCAATGTGGGGAGAAGGAGGAGGATGAAAATGTATGGCTTTTTATATGGCTTTTTAATCTAAGATGACTGAGAAATGGGGTTGCACCTTCCTGTGAACTGTAGTTTTAGCAAATTCATAGAATTTTTTTCCCTGCTCTTGGCCCTGAAAAAAAATAACCAGAGCAAATTTTCAAGGAATAGACCCAGAGAGCGAAGGAATCATTAGCTTGCAGACTGATGCCTGGTGCCTGAAAACACAATTAAGAATAACCTTTTGGAGAAGATAGTGTAAGCATCACTCAGGCAGTAAACTTCACTGGTAACCCTCCGACTCCTCTTGTTAGAGTCTGTAGTGGGAGCAGATGATAGTACACAGGATGCCAAAGGGCTGAACAGTGACCTGCTGTTATGTCCACAGTCTGATATCCATGCTTAGCTTGTGATAATGGAAAGACTGAGAAATTGCACTCATTAGTGCCCTGCTTTTCTTGTACCTACACAGACACCAGAAACCATTTTCCTACTACTATCTTTTACAGCTGTTTTTAAGTCAGAGTTAAGGTGGCAGTAAAGCAAGGTAGTGAGGAATAAGAAGTGTGAGCTGAAGGGAGGATGTGTTGTGGAAATGAGAGAGCTGTTGCAGAGAGTATAAGCGTGTATTTTGTGTAGCAAAGACTACAAAATTTATGTGACATTTAATGCTGCCAAACTGACAAAAGCCCTGATTCTGAGTGATTATGTGATGAGCAGCACTGACTGTTGCCTAGCATTGCTTTAGGTGGTGAACACAACACAAAAAGAACATTGAAATGGCAAAGTCACGCACTTAGGAAAGGAAAAATCTGAGTTTTAAAGTGTAGCTTCAGGGAGCCCTGACTACACCAGTGCTTTATGACATCTCTGGGAGAAACCACTGCAGGGAGAGCTCTACATCCTACCTGTGGGTTGGGGCTGCAGCCTCTCTGTTGGGAGAACACAGCTAATGAACTCCAAGGATTTTGACTGATCATAGCTTTTAAGGCAAGTTGGACTATGACTAGTCCAACTTACGAAACATCTCAGCCTCCACACTTCCTTCAGTGAGTTTGGACATACACAGAGTTGCAAATCTTCTCTGTGTCATTAAAGCCATGTGTGCTAGGAAAACCTTTTGTGAAAGGTTAGGTCCATGCTCCAAAGGCTCTGAGCTTTAAGTGTCCACCCTCCAATAATCATAGAAATATTTTGAAGTGCAGAAAACAGTATTTTTTCCCTCCAAGCCCACGGAGAAACTCCTACCCCACCCCCAGCCTCCAACACTGTTGCCATAAAAATATGTCTAGCTCCCTGTTGAAATTTTTGGGCCCAAAATGTGTAGCTACAGCAAAGTTGCAACAAGTCAGACATTCAGACAATCTTAGCTATTGGTGGTGCTATTATCAATGCCTGCTTTTATAACCACAGGGGAAAAACATCAGTGTGTTCTTCGTACTGCATAGTACAAAGCTCCACTAAAAAAATGGTCTTCATAACTCATTTCTTAAATACATGTGGTTGACTATGTCATGAAACTTGAAATGCAGTCTGATATTGTAAAAACAGCTTTCTGAAAAATATATTTTCCACAATGTATCTTTAAATCTTTCCATGTGCATCTTTAATATTATTCGTATTTTTTTATTATCAACACCTATTTCAAGGACATTAAGTTATGATCAGGTTTCCTATTACCAAGGCACTGCTCTGTTATTAAAAAAAATATATAGAGAGAGGAAGAGATCACAAAAGGACAGACACAAAGAGATTATATTTTATTGCAGACCTGACACATTGGTCTGCTCCTTTTAAATCAGTCTGGTGACTATGCGGGACTTTGTGAAATACAAATACACAAAACAATTTTCCCTTCAGCATGAAAGGATAAGACGGCAAAGCAGTCTCACTCAGACTGGAACAAGGACAGAGACTGAATCTTGCAAATAATAAAAGAGTGGGTTTTTTTCTCTGGCTTCTTTTGGTCTGAAGAATAAGAGGCTGTATATGAGGAAAAGGTGTTGCTGCTGTCAGGTGTTTATCTGATGCAGTGTGAGTTGCCTCGTATTGCATCCACCAAGAGCTGGGTCTCCCCAGCTGCACAGGCATTTAGCATTTTGACTCCCTTTAAAACAAGGTAGGTCATTGGGTTTTCTCTCACACACACTCCTGTTGAAAGAGAATAAAGAATTGAAAAAATATCTTCACCATGGGACACTTACCAGAGTACATTTGTCAAGGCTGACAGGGACCACAAAAATTGTTTTAAAAAGGGGTTGTGCAAGAGCTAGGTGAAGGGAAAACTTCCATTTTAAAATGAGGTTTCCATCTCAAACAAATTAGAGTAAAATATGAAATTCTTAGTAAATAAGATGGGAATCTAGCTCTTGTTTAACAGATAGCTCTGAGAAAATGAGTGCTAGGAGCCTGTGATACCTACAAGGACTTGTACAGAGGAATCAACACAAAGGATTATTTTGACTTACTGCTAGATGCAAAGAAATTTACTGGAAAAGGAATAATTTCCATCAATAACTTTGTTTCAGTCAGTCAACAGTTGCCAAGGAAAAAAATTGCTTGATCGTTTTCTTCTGACCAAGCTAGGGTATAATCTCATCACAATGATAGTTTATAATCTCCTTTCCATGCTGCTTTTAAGGTGATTCCACACATTGTTCAAGCCATGCTAGATCAGACTTCTGTTCAGCACCAAATAGGTTGCCTAGCACTATAAATAATAAAATCTCCTTTCCTCCGTCATCTGCTTTCAATCACAACACAAGTGTAATGTGACTTTAGAAATTCTGTTTAATACCTTGGTGCTTCCATAGGCAAAGATGAAAAGCTTATCTGCAAAGTCAATAGGTCTCCTGAGAAGCAATGCAAGTGCCACAAGACCTTTTTAATTGCTTTTCTTTGGCTGACTTTAACTAAGGCTGTGGGCATTTGTCCTCACCATGGCAGCTTGGCCTTCATTGCCCTTTGCTGAGACACAGCTAATTCGGCAGAGAGTATGTATATGTGTATATATATATATATAAAGTGGTAATGTGAAGAAAAGAGGAAAATGTAGAATAAATGTTTTACATAGACAATGTAGAGAATCTCAGCATAAC
Source organism: Corvus brachyrhynchos (assembly GCF_000691975.1). Taxonomy (NCBI): domain Eukaryota; kingdom Metazoa; phylum Chordata; class Aves; order Passeriformes; family Corvidae; genus Corvus; species Corvus brachyrhynchos. Next base: position 7,884,478 of record NW_008236767.1, read on the forward strand.
AACGTCTATCTAAAGACACACTCTCTGTATAGGGCTTTTTGTTTTAAATCTCAGTACTGGACAAGAAATAAGGTGCTGTATGTTATGCTTTTCATGACTGACTTTGCATGCACTACCTCTGTCCCTTCAACAGCTTTTTAAATGCTCCTGTATTTGCCTCAGTGCAATCTTCCTTGCCTTAACTCCTTCACCCCCCGTGCTTTCAATCACAGCGTCCCACAGAGCTACTGCCCTTCAGGATGAGTGCAAGGCCTGTCTATGGAAATAGAAATATCTAGGAGAGAGCTTCAAATAACATCAGCTAAATAAAACAGGAGTGTTCTTAGCTACAGTGGTTAATGGTACTAATTAATTTTGTTTAAAGCTTAACTTTAAAAAATTACTTAAAAAAAAAAAATCCCTATTCTCCCTATACTTTTTCCAAAAGTGTACATTAAAAATAGAACATTTTTTGGGTCAAGTTTTCAATGCCAAACTTTTAACCCCAGCACTCCTGGGTGGATTCTTTTCCAAGTGCAAGGGAATTAGGATGGTCCTTCATTAAAGTTGTCTTAATGCTGACTCTCTTTGGTAGAGATGCTCATTCTGCTGGTGGGCGTTTTACTTCAGAATGCCCTGCATTAAAATCTGGCTGCGAAAGAAACCTACTTATTTACCACACCCCCAAAACTGAGAGCACCTCACACCCACAAACACCCACCAGCAGCTCAAGCGGAGAGAAAACACACCACTTTGTCTCCTGGTGTCAGGGAGAAAGGATTGGAGGGAGGTCACTTCTCTCAGAAACCCAAAGTTTGCACGAGGCCTTTATTGTTATGATGATTTTGAATGAGCAGCCAAAGCTCACAGATCATGCTCAGCCAAGGGCTTGGTGTCGCAGGGAGTGTGACACATCCCAGCCAACCTGTGGGCACACACTGCAGCCAGCAGCACCTGTGCTCACCCAGCAAGTCTCCAGGCCAGGCTTGCTCTGTGCCCAGCACACTTTACCATTTCTAATTAAGCCCAAAACTGCTTTCAGCTTTGTTGATCTTCCTGCTGCTTTTTCCTTCCCCCACAGCTAATTTCAGACGTTCACATTCAGTGAGATACAGGAATAGAAGCAACTCAGCTTGCAGTCACCCTGCCTTAGGAAAGCTGAATATAAACTGGTTTCTGAGCTAGTTTACACCAAAAATCAGAACACTGGAGACAATGTAGCTTGGTTTGCTGGAGCTGGCTGCAAAGATCATACCAAGTTCCTAAACTAACTCTGAAAAATAGCCTCCAGCTAATTCATGTCCCTTCCCATGCTGCCTGTAACCCAAGCTACCCCTTCTTAGGTTAGTGGGTGACTGTCACTCTTCTTGCTCCACCAGAGGCATCCTGATGTGGCCTTGCCTTATAAGACCTAATCTAGAGCAAACTGCAGCACCTCACTTGCACACGTGTGGGCTACTTCCAAATTACTGTCTCAGTGCTCTCAGTTTTATTTTTTAATCACATTTTGAATTCCTCTCTTCTCTGTGAACCTCCTCAGCCAACAACCTGAATGAACCTGCTGTTTCTCTCTCAATATAATTTATTAATCTATTTTTTTGTTTGTTTCTGGAGGGAGCCTTACTCTCTACCTTTAGTGTGTAAAAGAGGGGTACAAACCAAGCAAAAAAGCAGCACCAGGATATGGTGTCAATCCAACAGAGTCACTGCCTCTGGGAGATACTCTGCTCCTAAATTATTCTGAGCTGGTTCAGTAAAGGGTTTCTTGCAAAAAGGTAGTGAAGAAATCCCCTGTAGGACAGCGGGGTGGTTCGGATGGACGGTCGGGACTGGAGATCTCTCTAGTCAGATCTTGGAACATGCGGTTTATTGCAAAGGGCGTGGGTACAGGGGCACTGCTTAGAGCTGCAGCTGGCAGCTCTGAGCAGGCCCAAGGGAGCAAGAGAGTAAGCGGGTAAGAGAGAGAGAGAGCGAGAGGAATGAGAGTGAAGAAGAAGTGATGAGAAAAGGATGGAATGGAATGGTGAAGTCCTGGTTACAATACAATAAATCATCTTCTGTACTGAATATTCTAATTGTCACTAACCAATCTAATACAAGATACAAATCCTATAGCATTTACATACAGCCTATAAGAGTTCTTATATTACCATAGAGTGTTACATCTTAACTTCTAAAAACTACTCTTTGGACCCCTTCTGCTGAGCTAGTAGGGTCTGCTCTGACCCTTGGACCTGCCTGCAAGCAGAGGGTATTGGTCAATCAAGAGGGGATTACCTTCAGTTGGCCATACCATTGTTTTCCAGTTGTTCAGTAACTAAGACTTGGTATTTCAAAAGTGGCTTTCATTTCGATGTTGCCTGTAGTTTTCATATTCCCAAAATCTTTTGTCAGGCAATCATATTTATAAGGCTTTCCTGTTTCATCTTCCCCAACAATCCCCCTTCTGCCCCAAGGTTACAAGTTATTTTGTTAGACCAGATGACATGACAGCATGATTCTATCAGGACAAATCAAAGTTTACTGAGCAAATCTGTGTTCTGTAACCTGATTTATTGGTGCCATCTGCCAACACCCATGAACAGATGCTCTGTAGGACCTCACTAGTATGCAATAATGACTGGGAGAAACCCACTGCAAATGACTGAATTTTAAAAGTTACTGAGTGTAGCAGGAGAGATAACAAACATAATGAAAAAATGTCTAGGAGAATGCATCCCAATGTTCATTTTTCAGTTCCACTTCTCTGACAGAAGTACTTCAGAGCGTCCTCATCTACATATGTGGGCATGAGATGTAAAAATAAACCAAGCACTCACAATTTCCCGTGATTTTTCTCCAATCATTTGCTATTATGTACTTCAAAGAAAAGAGAGTGTTTTGGTGTGAGCAGTTACAGTCACAGCTTACCCAAAATCAATGAATTCTTCACAATCGCAAGAATTCTTTTTATGGTCATATTCAAGCAGGTCAGGATTGCCATACTGCTAGCACTAGTGTCTTTTTTTTTTCCTGGTTTTCCCCTACTCTGCAACTATTTTCAATTCCTGTGTACTCTGAGGGCATGAGAAGGTAGAAGCAAACGATTTGCAATTACTGCCACCGGCAACATTCATTTTGTATTCCCATCTCTTCAAAAACACAGGGGAGCAAAAAGAGATAACGGAAAGACAAGCAACTTGTTGGGGTGGAGATTGGAAACATGCCTGGGATCAGTGCAGGCACTGCTGAAGGTGAGGGAGAGCAGCCCCAGCTCCTGCAGCCCCAGGGAACACTTGTAGAGGTGCAGGAGCTGCCCAGTCCCAAGGTCCTCATGGCCCTGGTTCTGCTGCTGCCTCCCACTGCCTCCTGCCAAGCTAAACATCCATCTCTTAGGAGCTGCGTTAAAATTAGAAGCTGAAGCTGTACCGATGGGAGGACATTTTGCCGTCTTCCCTAGCATGCACTATTCAACAGCCCACTTCCATACCTAGGGCATTACATGGAATTCATTCAAACATGCTCAGGAGCAGGTTGTTGATGGACACAGCCTATCCAATATCTGACAAAATCATAAAATCAGGGAACAACTTTCAAGCACTGTCACTCTTTCAGAGGCTGAATTTGGATCTGAAGCTGAGGAGCTGAAGAGTGGAAATCCTCCTTCCCTTATTGTGCCAATCCATTAAAATCACACATTCATGGCAATTCTCCATGGAGAAACTATCACTGAACTATTAATAAAATCTTCCTGAACTATTAATATGATCTGTAGGAGCTTTAATCCACCTCAGGGACTGATTATGTAAGTGCACAGGCATGAAGATGCTGTTTTTATCTTCAGTTTACATGACATTTCACTTTAAACAGTTTTGTTTATGACTGATGTCTTCCTGAATCTGAGGGCAATTATTTTCTTTCAAAGGGGATTATATTTGGATTTTCAGTAGATGGGTGAGTTGGTTGAGATTCAAGTTCATTGGGATGGCAAGATGTGTGCTTGCTTTTCTGATTAGAAAGGGTTATGAAAGAATTTGAAAAATGCTTTTGTCTCAAAATTCAGATATTCTGTAACCTAGAAATATGCTATAATATGGATTTTGAGCTCAGGTCTTTGGTGTATGGTGTCAGTTCATGTAGTTTGAAAGGAATGACCTTGAGCATCAGGTTGGATTCATCCCTATTTTTTGTATTCCAAAAATGGCTTTGTTTTCCTGACACACTTTGGTGAGAGGATATGCTGGAAATCATGTTGATTTTTAGCTTTCAGGCAGTTCCAAACAACACCATAGTAAATGGTTTCTGATGCATACTCATGCCAAAAGAAATAGATGTCGTGATGGCAAGAACAGGCAGAAAAAAGAGCAATTGTCTCTCATTCACCTCATAGCTTCCAAACATCACTCCTTAGCTATTCCATGGAATATTATGTGCCAAGGGCTTTCAGTGCCAGGCTCAATGGGGATATAACAATGATCCCCATAACATTTTGCTCTGACCTGCAAGCTTGGAGACACTTCTTCAATCTGAAAAAAAAGATGTGTTGAAGACTGCATGGATTTGGGGGGTCTGTGGCGGCTCTACTGTGCTCATTACTTTTTCTTTTGGCATGATAAAGAGGAGAATAAAACTGAAAACAGCAAAAAAGCAAATATATAAAGCAAAACAAAGACAAATCAGGCGAAAGAACAGTCCCATCAATGGCCCCAGTTTCATTAAATCAACTCAAACTCTGTGTTTGGACGATTTTCTCTCTCTCAGTTTGCCTACACTGCTTTGGGAAGGTGTCACTGCAGCATGGTTAGATATATCTCTTATTTTAGCTCAATTTAAGTCCCAGTGAAGAAGGCCTGGTCTGACTGTGGAGTGAGCCAGCTGCCCAAGAAGATATCTGGAGTTCTTTCACTGAAGTGTGGATTGGATGAGTGGACAGTGAGGTGGCTCAAGAGCTGGCTCAAAGGCAGATCCCAGAGGGCCATAATTAGTACCACAGGGTCGAGTTGGAGGCCTGTCACTAGTGGTGTCCCACAAGGTTCAGTTTAACGTATTCATCCATGACTTGAATGAAGAGGAAGATGCCTCCTCAGCGAGTCCAATAGGACAAGAGGGAACGGATAAAAACTGATGCATGGGAAGTTCCACCTAAACATGAGGAAGAACTTCTTTAATGTGCAGGTGACCAAGCACTGGGACAGATTGCCCAGAGAGGTTGTGGAGTCTCCCTCACGGGAGATACTCAAGAATCATCTGGATGCAATCCCTCACCATGTGCTCTGGGATGACCCTGCTTGAGCAGGGAGGTTGGACCTGATGACTGTGGTCCCTTCCAACCTGACACATTCTGTGATTCTGTGATTCCCTGCTATTGCTGAGAAGCAGGTTAGCTTGATTAGGACTGGGTTGGATGTGCTTATTTACCCTGCAATTTCATTGCTGAGCAATGTGCTAACCAGCTTCGTTTTCAGAGGAGAAGACAGTAGTGCCCAAAATAATTAGATCAATTCATGTGTACTATATATCATTTATAACTTTGGAATAAAACCCATGTATATCCTCAGGACTGGGTATTTTTGACATGGAATCGGGTTAAGAAAAGGCTCCATAATCCCAGGGTCCATTTCACAGAAGACTCCAAAAAATATACCTCATTATAAAATACACCTTCCCAAGGAATCACAAGACATGAGAAATCAAATGAGAATTCCTAAAAGCAAAAGCTCTCCAGCAGAAAATCAATTTCAGCTACTTTCACCTTGCCCCAGGGAAAGCAGCAGAGACACTAAGTGGGGTGTGGGAAATGTCTCATACATCTTCCTGGAGCTGCACAAGGCAGACCTCCAGACAGGAGCTTTTCTTTCCAAGACAGCTCTGCTCTAATTAGGGACTTCTACAAAATTAGTATGTTGCAGTTCCAAACAGTGTCTGGATGATTCCCATATCAAATTTCGTTGGTAGGGGTTTTTTTTAAAAAAAAAGTCTTTGTCCTTGTTCTAATTGACAGCCTTACAAATGCAGGTGGACTGAGGGATGAAGGTCAAATTGAACTGAATGTGCTTAATAGGGCAAGGAACAAAATTTAGTAGGAAGTTACACACATAAAAAAATGTTCTTTGGTGGTTGGGGTTTTTTCTGACTATCATCTTTCCTTCAAGGGTCTTTGTGCATTTTTTGGTGCGCCTTCAAAATTAAAAGACAGAAATTGTCTTTAAATAAAATTGTTACATTAAGGGCTGTCCTATAACACTTACAGATGTGTGAGATAGAATCTAGTCTATAGACTCAACAATCTGTGTTGGGTGGACAGAAAATTAATTTTCTACATAGGAAAGTGCATCCTTCTCCTTAGACCTTTTCTAGAGGCAGACTGCCAGCTTAAATCTCTGGCAGGCTCCTATAATTCTCAGTATTTGAGCCTTTATGGGTGTTGTTAAAGCTGGTCAACATGTTCTAAAAAATACATGTTCCCCCTTGAAAATGAAGCCTGACTGATGTTTCTCACTAAAAATTATGATTAATATCATTTGTGCATTCCAGCAAGAAGGCAAAACAACTTTTCTTTTTCAGGTGAGTATGAATCTCTGTCTTAAAGTTATTCCCCTGCTTCCAATCTCTCATTTCCTTACTCTCCTGTGCTTTGGACTCAGGTGGGATTTTCTACACTGACCTTTGCTGCTCCCAGTACAGCCTGGGAGCCACTGTGGCAATTTATTCCCAAAGAGCAAAGGTGTTTAAAATGTCTTCCTTATGGAAACAACTTGTGGGATGGCCATCTTGAAAAACATAGAATTAATAATAAATAAATAAATAAAGGCAAATATGGAACATTCCAGTTTGTCTTAGGGTTTTTTTTTTCAGAATAACCTGTGAAAAGTTCCAAATCATAAAATCTTCATTCCCATGTGTGAGGAAGGCAACTGAATTTGTGAATTTTGCATGTGATGGGCATTTTATGGCTCTGGTCTGCTATAAAACACAATTTTACGTTATCGCATGGTAGAAAATCACTTTGGGCTTCACACTTCTGTCAGTCCATGTGTTTTTCTAGGTGGGCTCTGTTATCGCATGGTAGAAAATCACTTTGGGTTCACATTTCTGTCAGTCCATGTGTTTTTCTAGGTGGGCTCAGATTCTCTGCAGCAGTTTCTCAGCCCTCAGTTGAAGTCACTGCAACTTGCAGCACTGCAGTATTTTATCTCAGTCAGAGCTGCATCCTAAACTTGAATGAAAAGCAGAGGAAATACAGCCATCTTTATTGAAAATGAACACCCCAACAGAACATATGCCATCCTTAGAGAGAATCATAGAATCAATGAACAGAATCATAGAATGGTTAGGGTTGGAAAGGACCTTAAAAATCATCTAATTCCAATCCCCCTGCCATGGGCAGGGATGCCATTCACTAAATCAGGTTGCTCAGGACCCAATTAAACCTGGCCTTGACCACTTTGAGGGATGGGGCATCCACAATTTCTCTGGGCAACCTGTTCCAGTACCTCATCATCCACTAAGAAAAGTATTTCTTCCTAACATCTAATCTAAACCAACCTTCTTTTAGTTTAAAACGTTGTCCTGTCACTATGTGGCCAGATAAGAAGTCCCTCTCCCTCCTTTTTATACACCTCCTTACGGTATTGGAAGGCTGCAATGAGGTCTCCCTGGAGCCTTCCCTTCCCCACACTGAACAACCCCAACTCTCTCAGCCTGTCTCTGTAGGAGAGGTGCTCTGTTCCTCTGATCATCTTTTTTGCCCTCCTCTGGACTCACTCTAACATGCTGACATCTTTCTTGTGCTAAGGACCCCAGACCAGGTGGGGGTCTCAAAAGCTCAACTCATCATTTACTGGAATTTAAAATGGGATCATCTGTGATGCTACACTGCTTGTCCTCCTGTATGCTGGCCTGATTACCCAGTAGTCCTTCACAGTACATCCAATATTCAGATTTGTAATGATTTCGTATGAACTGACCTGTCTGAGGTGGAAGTGGTTTATTCCACTGCACAGCAAAAGAAAAAGATATCACTTAATGCCTGTGGCTGCTCACAAACATCACCTTAGTATGGTTTTAGATGACTGCCAAGGCAATCCGTGGCTAAAGAGTATGGAGAGTCCTGATGATCCGCCCTGGGTTGCAGGAGGTGGTGTATGCATACATATTGCTAAATCTGGGGGGGAAAATTGACCTTGAAGCAGCACAGAAGCTCTACTGAGCAGGTGTATAAGGGGATTTTTTCATATCATCTCACAAATCCACCCTGTATTCTCGCCAGCTGTGGCTCAATCTCTGATGCTCGGGAGGAAGGCGAGAGAAAGCCCCAGGACACCCTGTGCTAATTGTGAGGGGAAGGAACCTGCCTTAGTCCCAGAGCCAAAGCCCTGAAGGAAGAGACCTGATTACATTCTGCTTTTCATGCTGAGCTGTAGGGGTTAGGAGCACACACAGGATGAGGACGGCTTCATCAGCATCTCCCTTCACAGCGGTGACACAGGCTCGTCTCCTCCCCTTGGAAGCGTGTTTGCACACAGGAGCAGCGGTCGTCCCATTATTTATGCCATGCAAAAAAAATCCTAGGCTCTTCCTTGACTGACGTTTGTTAGATAAGATCGTAGGTACAAAATACCCTTCACAATATACAATAACCTTTAAAGACACGCCAGCCACCTCCTCTTCTCTTAGGCGTGCCAGGCTGGTGGAGCAGGGCAGGATGCTGTAGCGAGCCCTCGGCAGCGGGACGCTACCTGCATGTTAATGCCGAGGCTGTTTGCGCTGAGCCCGGCAGCGGCAGCGAGCGCGGCTCCGGCAGTTTCCATGGTGCTGTCATGGTGCGCTCTCCCCACACCTTCACTTAATCAGCATTTCCCACCCATCCTCCTCCCTGTAATATGCTGCTTGCTCACCCCGAAAGGTCAGCCTTTGTAATGATGATTTTAGCAGGGGGAGGCAGGGAGGCCGAAGGGTGAAAAGGTGAGCTCTGAGCAGCGATGTGCGTGGGAACTGGGGGCTTGCCTTGCGCTGCACAATGAGAAATTAGAAAGCTTCCCCTCGAGGCAGCGGTGCTCATCAACCCCCTCTCACTTCCCAGGCCGGCCGAGTCAGACGCCCTGATGGAGTTAAAAAATGTCCATGAGAAGTGGTTGGAGACGCGACTTTAAATCTTCAGCACCTCATCGGCAGTTGATGTGTCAGTGTGTGGAGGGGCAAAGGGACTGCTTCTGCCCACAGAGGAAACTGATACAAACGCTTCCAGGCATCTTTTTTGTTTTTCCATTTCCCTCCTGCCCCCTCCCAGCAGGCCCAGTGCTCGTTTGCGGATGGAAAGAGACAGATTTTTCCTCCAACTTTCATCCTATTGACTGCCAGAGTAAAGCACTGCATCTCCTAACTGCCTTCCTTTCTTTCTTTCTCTAGGACAGCTTTCCTGCACGTTTTGGAGGAGTCCATTTTGTCAATCAGCCCTGGTACATCCATGCCCTGTACACGCTAATCAAACCGTTCCTCAAAGACAAGACAAGGAAAAGGGTAATTAGATGGGGGTGGGGCTGAGGGTGGAGAGGAACCTGCAGACCTGGATTAGCCAATTATCTAGCTGCCTGTTTGTTTCTTTTTCTCTCTGCATTTTCCATATGGTATCAGAGAATTGCTGCTGTTATAAAAACTAGAGTTTGGAATGGTCTGGATTGAATGAATAACTCAGTCAGGGACCAGAAATCTGTTATCACTAACGAAGCGTGGATACATTTTACTGGGACATGCTCAGGGATAGAAAGAACTGGCAATGTGGAGGGATTGTCAGGCCTGGCTGAAGTTACTTGCAAGTGAGGGAAACTTCAGCTCAACTCTTTTTGTGGGAATAAAAATTCCTGTTTCATTCCTTCAGCA
>NW_008236767.1:7894521-7919786 GCF_000691975.1 Corvus brachyrhynchos
GTTTTCATTCCTTCAGAAGGATGACTGTTTTCACATGCAACTCACTTGCTTCCACAAAAAGTACCCATGCCTGAAGGCTGTTTGCTCACACTGCAGAAGAGGCAGATCTTCTCCAGTGAAACCCAAGTGAATTGGTGGTCCTGCAGTCATCCTAGCCATTTGTTCTCTGCAGTCTATCAAACAACAGCTGAATAATCCCTCAGGAGGCCCCAGAGCCCACCCTGAGCTGTGTCTGACTAGGCAGGACAAGGTTAGGACCAACCTGAATGCAAAGAGGGATTAGAGAAACACGTGTTGCTGAAGCAGCACAAAGTGGTGACACAGCCTGATACACCCCTGGGAAATGTCTGGCCTGGGGTGCAGGGCTGGTGGCCCTCTCAGACGCTGAAGCCCTACTCTTCACGTCTGCTTCCAGTAAGCTCCACTGTCACCCTTTCCTTCTCATTGCTCTTCTCGTAAGCCTCTATCCTCTTACAGTAGCAATAATCAGTCATAATTCCTGACTTCCATTTCTCCTGATCTGGAACTTAAGGAACTGACATTGTCACGTGCCAAAAGCAAGCGAATCGGAGTTTTCAGAATTGTTAGTAATGCCAGCCTAATTCTTCAGCTGCCCACCCCAAAGTCAATCCCCCCTCTTCTGCCAACCAAGTCAGCCCTGAGAGCTTTTGAAATTCCCACCTGAAACTGCAGTGTCAACTAATGACACTCCACATCTCATTAGTGCTGCTATTATTGTACTTAATGAAGTAAGGAGTCGATGATGACTTTGAACTTTCTTTTTTATTTGTTAAAGATCTTTCTTCATGGTAACAACCTGAACAGCCTTCACCAGCTAATACATCCTGAATGCCTGCCCTCTGAATTTGGGGGGACTCTGCCTCCCTATGACATGGGAACGTGGGCTCGAACGTTACTTGGTCCTGACTACAGCGATGAAAATGAGTACACCCACACCTCCTACAACGCCATGCACGTGAAGCACGCATCGTCCAACCTGGAAAGGGAGGCCTCGCCCAAACCCATGAAAAGGTTAGTACTGCCTTTGAAATCAGCTCTTATTTGGCTCTCTGAACAGGTTTGGCGTAAATCTCACAGGAAGGGCTCATCTGGCTTGAAGAGAGGCTGCAATTTGGCAAACGTCGATGGAGCACTGCACTCTGGGCTGTGCTCATGGTGTGGTGGGAGAAAGGAAGCCTCTCGGTGGAACCGTAATTACTTGTCTGATTACTGTGCATGAAAATGAGAGGAAATTAATGAGCCCCTGCACAGAGCATTACAGAAAGTACATCAGGGTGAGATGCTGTCCTGCACGGCGCAGCACAACCAGCGGCACCACTTCAGAGCTGGTCCCTATTCCTTGCCGCTGCTTTGCTGCTGCTGACCCGATTGTCATTGATGAGGGATTTCCCTCCTCGGAAAAGCAGCTTTTGTAAGATGAACACCACTGCCCTCTAAAGGGAAAAGGAGTTGGTCTTCTCCCTCTGCTTCTGCTCCCACTTGCTCTGAAAAACCCTGCAAAGGCAGTTGCAGAGCTGCTCTTTTAAGAGCTCTGATTTTAGTTTTAGTGATTGTGCATTCAGCTCTGAATGCTCAAAATAACACCTCTGGAGAGTGCTATCCTCAGTAGTTTGGACTGATTGTGGGGATGGGGTCAGAAAGTTGGCTACCTGGCATAGGGCTGTGGGTGGTATGGCTCAGCCAACACCAGCTGCAGTGAGCAATGGCCATGTAGGCTCCCCTGTGTGAGTGTAACATCTGCACTCGCCTCACCCTTGGCATCCCACTCCACGAAACTGCTTTCCATGCAGATCGCAGCGATGCTTTCCTCGCTGCTGCCACTTGGTGAGTGCGGCGCTCACAGGCACGGCGCCACTCTCTGTGACAGGGAGCGGCCATCATTCTGTCACAGCAAAATCAAAGCTGACAACACAGACAAGCCATAATGTCATGCAATTAATTTTGAAAGTCTTTCATCGTCAGAGGAAAAAGAAATGCATTCTTGATTCACATCTCCCTCCCAGGTCAGAGGGATGCCACACAGCTGTGTTTGCAAAGTGAGGCCTGTCCCAGATAGCTGAGTTTAAACAAATTTATTTTTAATAAATATTTTCAGTGAAACACACTGAATAATTTTAGAAAAAATACTAAATATTTCATTATTGTTAAAATATATCTCCGTTTATGTAGCTTTATAGAAAGAAATCAGCAGTTTTTTAAAGCTCCAAATATGTTGAGAGCTGTTCACAGGTAAATCTTTGCTGAGGATCTGATCCTTGGCTGCAAAGAACGGAGGGTCTTATTGTGCCCTCAAGGGAGAACTTCGGCTTGAAAATTAGTTCAGTGCCAGAAAACCCTGCCTTGAGGCAAAGCCTTCTTTTATAATCTGTTCACTAATACAAAAGTGCACTAATACAAATATGGGGAGTGGATGAATCTAATTTGTCATGTTGCCTCTGGGCAAACTACATCTAACTTTTAGCCTAATTTCGTTACTCGGCTGTTAAGTCAGGCATCTGATCTTGTACCCTGTGGTCATTACTTGCTGTTAAAGGTGAAAAGTTCACAGCTTCAACAGATTTTCTCCTATGAGTATTTGCTTTGATTCTTCTTCCCCTGAAATTATGATTTGGCCCAAGCATAGGTAAAAGTCTATGTTTAGAAAGCATGATTGTGTACTTTATTAGATTTATTAGACTAGATTTATATCTAAGGCATCTTAAAAGGTCTCCAGATTTCTACCAACATTACCTGTCTTTATATATCTCCCCTTCTGGCCTCTTTTGGTTCATATATCTCTAACACAACGAGAAACTCAGGCTGCGGCTGACATTCCTGGATGCTCCAGAGAGGTTTACACTAGGCATAGGTGATCTTCTATCATTATTCTTCATCTTAAATACAACTCCCTCACAATTGTTCTATCGTTTTTCCCCCTTATTAAAAAAAATTCTAGTTTTACTGAAAATCTCTCCTCTGCTCCTCCTTTCACAGCATACACTCTTAGGTAACATGTTAATTTTGTGTTTCTCTGATGAAATTATTGATTTAATAAAAAATAAAGGTCAAGGTCACTGACTTTTTCTTTAGCAGTCATGTTCCTCTGAAAGGGGCAAATATAAGAAGACTGATCCTCCTTGGGTTTCTGCAATTTAAGGCTGAAAAGCCTTGATGAACAATTATGGGACTTTTCCTCTCTGACTTCCCAGATATCACTGCAGGTTTACCTGCCCAGTAACCAGTGGTTTGTTCAGCTTCAGAGAGTGAAGGTTGAAATGGATTTGAAGGGAATAAAATCTGGGGAGAGAGAATAGATATTTGAGAAAAAGAACAGCTTAGGCATGAGATCAAATGTGTATCAGTTGATCAAAGTATAGCTTGGCTGCAAATTAGAGTTGTGCCGCTGGACCAGCATCCAGAATCTTTTGAGTTCAGTGCTGCTAAAACAGCTGAGAATCTTGCACTGTGATAACAGAGAAGTGTCCCTGTGAAATGAAATGCCACCATCCTTTAAACTTGGAGAGAAGCTCACCCTTGACACCTACTCCAAAAATAGCATCTCACAATTTTAGTAGCAGAGATGCTGAGAAATCAAGATATGAATTATAGGTCTGAAAGAAAAGTTTCAGGAAATGACATCAGAGAATAGCTGACCAAAATACTGTTGTAGCCACTTAACCTATATTAGCAAATGAATGCAGAGGGGGAGAAGGAGGCCATTTTCAAGATGTGCCTGAGACCAACTGAAAACGAAAATAAATCTCAAAACTCAGACCAGGAAAAAATGCAGCACCAAGCAGCAGTGAGAGGGGCTGAAGCTGGAGTGGGTACCGGCCCGTAGGTTGGCAAGTGTCTATAATACGGAAAATCTTTACTCAAAACCAGTGCAGTTTTTCCACCAGTGGCCACATGAAGTCCCACTGGAGCAAAACCAAAATAGTGGAAATGGCACTCCCATCTGCAGTATTATCTACAACCCCAAGTACTGTATGAACAGATGGGAAACAAAGCAAAACAGCTGATGACTCCACACGGCTCCTGTCACCAGGGCAGGTGCATATAAATTAAAACAAGTTCACCTGAGAATTGTGGGGAGGATGAGGAGAGCAGAGAGCATGTTTTTCTGACAAGAAGCTATATAAGACAGTGGTTTGTTCAGCTTCAGAGAGTGAAGGTTGTAAAAATCCATTCAGGATGTATGTTTATTAAGATCCAGCTCAGTGAAGTCTGAAATGGGCAAGGTAGTAAACATGCAAACCAGCATTAATACAGCAAACTTAGTTTAATCTGGCCACATCCATTAGACAGTTCTGGGAGCAGCAATGGCAACAGACCCTTCCCCTGTCTTGGGCCATCCCTTCCGAAGGGTCTGCATCCGTGCAGGGATCCTGTCACTTAAGAGCTTTGGAATTTCAGAGCAACGTAAATGGTGCAAAAGTTTGGAGCACAGGGAAGAATATCACCTCCCTTTCAGCTGCAGCCAAGTCTTCTGTGATCTCTGATGGTCAGAAAGGGGCCTTTAGTCAACAGGGAGCTCGCACAAAAGCAAAGCATTTGCCTGAGGCATTCATGCTGGTTTTTGTTGATCAGCTGCTGTTTTTAGGAACAGCTGGAGGTTTTATCTGGGTGTGCAGTTTAACCAATAGTTATGGTGGATGGTTAAGCCTAGCAGTTAAAGAGTCAGAGATTGCTCTCAGCATATCACTGTGCCAATGGGGGACATTTTTTATCCCCGTTCTCCCAACAGTAGGAGATCCATGTCTGTAGCTATTTGGGTACCTAAAAGCAATGGGCGAGCATCCCCACATCCCCAGGTGGAGGGATGAATTCAGCGACTGAGGAGAATGTGAAAGAGCTTCAGCTCTTTGAAGTTTTCTTTTTGCTCCAGTGTCACCCTTGCTCTTACACTCGGGTGCAGCAGCAACAAGTAAGCTGCAGCAGCATGTTACCTCTCTGTGACTCACTTTTCTTCACAAGAATGGCCCTTCTTCAGCTGCATCTGGGTCACTTCTTGATGTCTGAACTTGATTTTCAGTCCAAGTGACAAAGATTGTTCTCTGCCTTTGCTTGCCCCCTGTATAGGCACCAAGCACAGCCTGGGAGCTGAATGTTCCTTCTCTGCCCTCCCAAGTATCAAAAGAACACTAGCTTTTAACATGCTGCCAGTGCAAATGAGTTTGAAAACCCAGTGCAATTTAAAATTGCCTTGCAGAGAAAGGAAATCTTACCTAACAACTGCATACATATTCTGGTCAAACAACCTGGGCTGTTTAATGAAACTTATTTAAACAAAGTTTAATTGATGACAACTTTATTCAAATTTGGAGTTAAAATTATTCTTAGGATAACATGGGTTGCAAGAGCATTAGTATCACTGAGTCAAACTCATCAGACACTCAGTAGATTCAGAGTTAGGGTAAAACTTTTAAAGTAGAGCCAAGCACACTAATTATGAACGTGCAATCTGTGCATCAAGACACCATTACATTTTTCCCCTGTGAAATAGAAACTTATAGAATCATAGAACTGTAGAATAATTTAGGTTGGAAAAGTTCTTTAAGAGCATCAAGTTCGATGTTAACCCAAGTCTACCACTAAACCTTGTGCCTCAGCACCACATCTACATGTCTTTTAAATACCTCCAGGGATGGTGTCTCCACCACTTCCCTGGGAAGCCTCTTCCAATGTTCACAACCCCTTCAGTAGAGAAATTTTTTCTTAATACCTAATTTAAACCTCTCCTGGCACAACTTGAGGCTGTTTCCTAAAGGACTAAAGCACCTAAAGACTCAATGGCCTGACTAGTATTTCAACAAAAGCCCCCATATTGAGCATTTTGAAAATGCAGTGGAAAGAGCCTGTTGGAATGCATTGCCTCATTGCTCCATGATGTTGAGTTAGAGTATGTGGATTTTTACATCCCAGATTAGAGTGAAAGGATTTTAAAGTACAGTTGAGGGTGTAGCCATTATTGCCTCCTAATGTGTGTGTTTTCAAAAGCCCTGATATTCAAATGAACTCACTGCTGAAATTAATTGCTGTTTCTCAGAAGTGGGATCCTGCTTCCAGAAAGAAGGATATTACAACTGGTACACACTAATGCCGACTGGAACAGTTTTAGAACCAAAAGGGGCCATTCATGGGGGTGACTTATGTAAGGTTTTTATTTATTCAGACTTGTTCCTCCATATGCCCAGCTGGGCTGTGCAAGGCAGACCTTTCTAGTTGTTATCCTTAGTGTGACCTTAATGTTCCTTTGCCATATGTTTCTGCTTTTATGGGTCATGTTTTATGCCGGTTCACAGTCAGCACCAATTTACTGCAGAAGTAGTAAAATACCAGCAAATAAAAATCAGTATGAAAATGTGTGAACACTTCCCACTGCCCATGGATGGAACCTGGGTTGCTCTGCTTGTAGCTGGGGTGCATTTCTACTTGTGTTGGGGGGAAAGGGAAAAACTTGTGATAAAATAGCTCTGTAATACACGGGACCCACAATGCAAGGCTTACATTCACTATTTTATTATAAATTATTTTAAACAAAGGAGAATTTCTGAATACTTCTGCAGAAAGACTTCCTCCATACACAGATGATGAATGAGGCACATATTGGTAGTAAAGCAGGTGTCCCAGGGCCATGCATATCATGTAATGTATGCATTATCTAATAATATAGATTGTTAGCTGGTAAAAAAGATTTATAACCTTTAAATAGAATCCAGTGAATACATCAGAAAGAAATGGAAAGAAACTGGTGAATCTGGCACATTAGCAGGTCCTACAGAGGCTACAGGGGAGATGTTGCAGAATTTCCTCAGTAACCTGTAGCAAGAGAAGCCAAGCAAGAAATCTGAGTTGCAAAGCCACAGCCGAACCAAGGAGAGGACAAGGCAGGAATTCAGTTGCTCTCTGGGGGCATTGACAGCGCTGGTTTCATTTCATCTGTTTGCAGCACTGAATTCCCAGTGCATGGGTGCACAAACACAGGCTAGAGATGGGAATGGCAGTGCTGATCAGGCTGCCTAAAATATTGTGTTGTAAATTATGTCTTCAGCTGGCTATAAATTGGCTAAAAGTTTAGTAGTTTAGATTAGAGACATGACACTTAATAAAACAAATGGTTTTACACTGCTTATGTCTTTTGCTGTCCTGTGAAAAATCCACCTACATCTGGCTGAGTTACAAGCCTTTGAAAGGGCAATTCACACATGCCCTGTGGAAACATATTTAATTTTAGCATTTAATGGCCCCACAGATTGCCTCGTGCTTTAGCTTGGCCTCCCAACATAAATAAACTTGTTCAGCTTGGGTTGACGGTTCAATGCCCACAATGTGCATCTCCTGCCTAGGCCATGGGGTGTAGAGGGCTTTTGTAATTACAACTTTTATTTGTGATCACTGTTGTCCCTGCACCAGCCCAATCTATGGCAAGACATGGAGCCAGGATTTGGAAGACTGACACCTTGTGCTCACAGGGCTTCAACCCTGCTGTTGGCAGGAGAATTGGAGAGATGAGGATTTTAGTGGTGAACCCATCTGGAGTACTGGAGACTTGGGTCACTGGGATGGAAGCCACAAGGCAGACTGAAAGACGAGGTGGGCACAAAGGAGTGGAAGCAGACGGGCTAGAACACACATTTGGTGGGCAAGCAAATGGCTGATGGAGACAAGGAATGACCCTTTGGTTCAGTCTGTTTGGTGCAGCCCTTGAGAAGCAGATCCTGGTCTCCCTTTCCCCTGAGCCCGTGTCAGCCTGGCAAGTAGCTTAAGCCAAACTTCACACAGATGGCGAGATTGCACATTGCTTATTTTCAACCTGTCAAGCTACAGACTTTGGGGTCTCATTTCCAGAAATACCCAGCACTTGCCTGCAACAGAAATCCATGGGACATGTGCTTTGTACACACAAGCTGCCACTCAAGGCTGAGGGCTCTGCAAAATCAGACCTTCAGCTCTGGGCACCCCATCAGAGGAATACTTGTACCCTAATCTCACTGTGTTTCAGATCTCCACATGCAAAATGAAAATTAAAAGAAAACCAACTCTCACAGTCATGCTACGGTAGTAAATGAATTAGCATTAAAGAGGCACACAAGTACTGCATTGATAAACTCCACAGAAAAGCTCAGGAGGGAATTAACAAAGGCTATCTTCAGAGCTGGCTTGGAGTAATATGCAGCAAATGTGTCACAGAGCGACACACTGAATCACCAGAAGAAAGCAAAATAAAAAGCCACTTACTAGCACAGCGCTGTGTATGCTGAGCACTGAGGGAGGAAAGAGCCCTCTGAGAAAGAACAGTGTGTGCTCCTGCTGCCAGGGCACAAGGCATGGGTCACAACACCCACACACACCTGGCCAAGTGACTGCTGCTCCCCCAGCCTACATTTTGGCTTTTCACTCGGTGGTGGTGCTTGACTTTACACTCTAAATAGTACATCTGCAGGGTTGCTTTCATGATGTAGTGCTGCTCTTCTGAAGGACAGGAGACTTCTGATGTATGATGGGGAAGTAGGAAGACTGATCCCCTTTGCTCTTATGGCTCTGTCCTCCCTGTTATTGCCACAGTGAAGAGACTATGACTCAGTGGCAGATCTGGTTGAGATCTTGAGAACTGGAGTCACTGGAATGGAAGCAAAAAAAGGCAGACTGAAAGATGAGGCAGGAGTAAAGGATTGGATTGTCTGAAAAAAGGGACTGGAAGCTGTTGGGCTAGACAGAGACCTTGGAGGGCAAGGAAATGGGGATAAGCAGGAAAACCATGAATGGTGATGGCAAGTGCATGTGTGTTCATGTGAGAATATTCATCAAGTGTGAGAAGAAATTTTTTTCATTACCTGGCCTGAAATCCTTTTTTGAGATATCAAATTCTGCACACTTCCTAACAGCTCTGCTGAATCTGATGTAAATTGGTGTTTGCTGCTACAGTGTCATTTTATTTGATCCTGTGACTAGGCTTACAATGTGATAGGTGACATACTGGATTCCAGAGGACTAAGGGTCTTCCAGGAACTCCTGTTTGAAGCAGGTGCTCCTATTCCTTCTCCAAGAAAAAAAGCATGTGGAAAACTCAGTCTATAGCAGAGAAAGGAAATGGACAGGAAAAGCTCCCACCCACGCCTTTCCACTGCCCTGGACTGAGGCAAGATCTTGACACAGAAGCTCAGAACACTTAGGAGCAGGAGATATCAGGCAAATCCACAGTGATGAAAAAAGACTGAGATGTGCACCCTAATTCCAAGGCTGATGTCACAGACCAACTCCTGTCTGCATTACTTGGGGGTAGGCCCTGCCAAGAGGAGTCTGGCTGCATTTGCCCTGCATATGCTCATGTCCCATCCGGGTCTCGGTGGCCTGGAGACATGAGCGTGCACGTGCTGTGTCAAATACTTAAGCATTTCTGTATGTTTATACAATTCAGAGTACCTGCGAGAAGCTGAGAACTTGTCATAGCCCACCAGAAATCTGTTTTTACAGCAAGAGCCAAAGGATACACACTACATCCTTGGAGAGTAGTGTGGGCTAAGGGATGGGTCAGGACTGGGTGCTCAGACAGCTGGGCCATGGTTAGAGTGAAACATGGTGCAGTGTCATCCCTATCCCTCTTTGTACACACCCTGCAGTGAGCTGTGCTCAGGATTTGTGGTGGAGAGAAGCAGCTGTGGCCAGATGTCGGGAACAAAGGGGCATAGTGAGAACTGGTGGGCACAGGGAGGATGAGGGGTCTTGTGCAGCAGTTGCCTCTTTAGCGGTGCAGGTGTACTCGCAGATTCTTCCTCACACCTGCAATTACAGGTCTGGCCCAGGGCTGCCCCCGACTTTGATGTGCTAAGGCACTACTGGGAGGCCTCTCACTAGGGTGTGCTCACCACCAGGGAGAAAGATGGTCACTGCTGCCACAGTGGCCACAAAGTCAGCTTCCACTTGGGAAGTGCAGCAGCTTGTCACCACTGTCCTGAGGGCTGAGCCAGGGGGTGGCAGCAAGGTTGTGCTGGAGTTTTCATGCTGCTCTTGCCCCTGACTCATCATGCCAGTGGATCACTTCACAGCCCACCTGGGCCCCTAGACATTGGTGCTGCTGCATCTCTTCACAGTGCTGTGGTTGGTGTACCAAAGCTGCCCCTCTGGGCAGGTCTCTGTGGCACAACACTCTGCTGTCTCAATGCGGAGCTGTGAGCCAACACCAGCGTAGAACCTGTAGAATTGCATTGGCAAGAGATCTGAGCAGGGCTTGTGAGCCTCGGCAGAGAACCACATGCCGTGGCTGCTGCACTGGGACTGTGCACTGCTGAGCAGGGCTGGCTTCATCTGCCCACACCACCTGGGGAGCATTTCCTTTTCAAGCACTTTCAATAACAAGAGGGTACCTTTTGCCACAATTTCTTGACACCTGTACATCTGCACTGTTTCTGTGATACCACAGAGAAAGCCTTGTTTTTCCCACCTGGTGGAGCTGTACATTTGAGTGAGGGGGTGTTGCAGAGCACACTCTGAGGTGCTGCACCCCCCTCTTTAGTCTGATGAAGGGAGAAAAGCAGAGAAAGAAATGTCCCTTGGACCTTGTCAATACAAACATTCACAAGTGTGATTTTAAAAAATACTCATAATGTTCTGTAAAGGGAAAAAATAATTGGGAGACAAACAGCTCTAGGGTACTGATGAAATCTGAATGGAATTTAAGGGAAATGAGCAGATGGGAGGTGAGAGGTAGAAAACAGTAGAAAACTCAGTGTGATCTGCAGCGTGTCACTCTGAGAGCTTGAAGCCTCCTGCACTTAGGGAAGACAACATGCCACCCTCCTCTTTCCTTCACAAACGCCCTGAAAGGAAGCCCAGCACAAATACATCCTCACTCTTGTGGGCTCCAGTGCATCAGCATTCCTGTGAAGAAGAGCATAAAATGAGGGATCAGAGAATTGGAAGATGTCTCTTATGATAAACATGCTGTGATACGCTGGCACTTACTGTTAGCTCAGCCCAGGATATTGTACTGTATTTTTTATGGGAAACAAAACTGATACCCAACAAACATCAATTCCTGTGAGCTGATTGACTGCAGCTACACTCTGACAAGAGCCTTCTGAAAACAGCACAGCTAGGAGGTCTGCATCCAGTCTTCTTACATGGTTTTTGACTGAATTGGAGAGAGTTGCATAAAAGTGGCCACACACATAAAGCCATCTGTTCTCTTAGATATTGATGTACATACCTATGCAGTGCTGTCATTTGAAATATATGGCTGGCCTGCTGGAGAAACAGCTGGGTACTGTTGATTTTCCAGACTTCCAAATATTCTTGCTGAACAGTAAAACAACCATGGGGGGTTTGACTGACTTTTTAAATGGACCACACTCAAATGGTACCCAGGGTTCAGAAGTGAGACTTAGAATTCATTTCTCTTTCCATTTTCATTTTGTTCTCATAACCTAGCTTACCTAGCCTTGGAATCTAGATTAGTAAAGTCTATGGGCATTGACTTGTGTTTTAATTACTTCAGATTTAGCACCTAGTGCTGTGATCATGTACTCTTACAGGAGCTAAGTCTCCCACATGGATCATGTTAAAGAAAGACAGGCACAGTGTCTGCCAGCTGAGGGCAGTGACCCTATCTGTGTGATACAAACAATTGTCTACTTGTGTTAAAATTTAAGCCAATCAGATCCTCCATAGCCAAGCATCTTTCAAACTGGCTAGTGAGAATTTTTATCTGAAGAAAAAAGGAAACCAGAAGGTTTTGAATTCAGATATACTCATTTATAATTCCAGAGCTGCAGCACACACAGGACGTGTGTCACATTTCTGGTGAGTACTGAAGGTAATATAGTGAAGGTGAATATTGAAGGTGTGAGGCTGTTGTGGCTATGATACGTAGGAAACATTGCCTCATAAGTCATGAAACCTGTTCTCCCCAGTTTTAACAGATGAGAACTCATCAAAACAGGGACTTGAATGTAGGTAACCCATGAATCATATGTTTATACCATATGTTTAGAACAAGTCAGATGAATAGCACCCTGAGAATGTTTCTTTCTCTGCCATTTATAGCACAGAGTGACCATAGATGTCTGATGATGAGATGAATCAAAACACAAGTGACTAAAATGTATTGACAGGGGAAGGCCAATGCAATTTCTGTTTCCTCCTTAGATGATTAGTTCATATCTGGCCCAGGTCAAAATGACTCAGACATTTCTTGAACATTACAAAGTAGCTGTATTCATCCTGCAAAGTATAATTAAATGGTTTTAGGCACTACGATGGCCTCTTGGCCTCCATCTGTTACTGCAGAAGGACATGAGTCCTCTACAAGTCTTTTATAAAACCCAGAGCCATAACCTTCAGTTATCTAATCAGTTGTTTTGGATACTCTAGAGTGCCTTAAATGGCCATAGATATCTATGTTTAGCAGCTGAATGTCATCCACACTGTGAAAGTTGACACCCCAAAGGCATAATCAACTTTTAAAGAAAATAGTTGCCCTGTCAGGATAGAGAAAGATGAATTGGGATGGCACAGGGAAGCTGGTATTTCTATGGGCACAGAATCACAAGGAGGTTGGGGAAGAAACCTCTGGAGATCTTCTACCCAATCCCCTGCTCAGTGCAGGGTCAGCTAGAGCAGGTTGTCCAGAATTGTGTCCCTCTGGATTCTGAATATCTCTAAGCATGAAGACTCCACAACCTCTCTGAGCAATTTGTTTCAGTGTTTGTCCATTCCCCAGTAAAAAATGGAAGTTCCTGTATTTCCATCTGTGTCTGTTGCCTCTTCTGTTACTGAGTATCACTGAGATGATTCTTTTGTGTTCTACTACTCCACCCCATCAGGTATTTGAACATATTGATAAGGAAAGAGCGCAAAACAAAAATGCTTTTGTCTGGTGCCATGAACAATTTCTGCTGGCCATGGGATACCACCAGAAGAGTATCCACTGCATTTACAGGGCCAAAGCTTAAACCCTGCTTGCCAAACAAGGGAAGTTCTGTACTGCTCATTTACCATTTTAAATCAAAATGGCTTAAATTGTTGTGTGAGAGGGTGCTTTGAATGCAACGAAGGTTGCAATTTACAAAGACGAGTCAGGGCAAAGGTACTTTGGTGTCTAACTGCAATTTATTTTTCAATAGAAGGTTAAGGTGGAATTAGATACACACACACATTTTCAAGAGCCATGATCAGATTCTCTTAAAAATTTGAAATGCGGTTGTGAAGTCCTCTGAATAAAATGTTGATGCAGCTAAAACAGGGAGGAGTACTTTTAAAATAAGAACTAGTCCTAGTCCTAGGCTCAATGCTAGAGCCAGCATACAACCCCCCCCAGATAGTGTGTAAACGTGCATATACCTAAAATGTGACTGCTTTCCTTGAACTGAATCTGTTGGATACAAAAAAGCCAGATGAAACCAACACATAGGATGCTTCTTCCAAATAATATTTGTCTTATATTAATTTCTACACTCAAAAAATACAGGGGACCTCAATGCCTGAACCTGGAGGACCATGAGAGTGAGAATGATCAATTCCCAGCTGACCATGAACTTGTGCAGGATCTGCTGCTCCAGCTGGATCCCTACTAATCTATGGGGCCTGATGGGATACATCTGACAATGCTCAAAGATTATCTGATGTCACTGCAATACCTCTCTAGAGGATTTTTCAGTGGTCTTGGTGATCTGGAGAGGTCCCAGCAGACTGAAAGCTGGCAAATGTCCCAATTTTCAAGGAGGGCAAGAAGGAGGACCTCAGAAACTACAGGCCTGTTAATCTCCCTTCAGTGCCCAGTAGAATCATGGAAAAAATTATTCTGGGAGGTATTGAAAAACAGCTGGAGGATAATGCAGTCATTGACCACAGTCAGTGTGGTGATGAGGAGAAAGTCTTGCTTGTCAAACCAGATTTCATCCTACCATGGAGTAACCCACCTAGCTGATCTAGGAAAGCCAGTTAATGAAATCTTCTTGGAATTCAGCAAAGCTTTTGATACTGTCACAGCATCCTTCTTGACAAAATATCCAATGTACAGCTGAACAAACACACCATGTGATGGGTGAGCAGCTGCCTCACAGGTCAGGCACAGAGTTATAGTGAATTGGGTGACATCAGACTGGCAACCTGTCACCAGTGGGGTTCCACAGGGCTCCATCTTAGGCCCTCTACTCTTCAACATCTTCATTAACAATGTGGATGCAGGACTTGAAGGAATACTTACAACAATAATTGGGGGAACTGTTGACTTCCTCAAAGGCAGGACAGTGCTGCAGAGAGACCTTGACAAATTAAGAGAGATGGGCAATCACCAACCATATGGAGTTTAACAAGGATTCTGAACCTGGGATGGGGTAACCCTGGTTGTGTGAATAGTGTGGGGGAACAAGAACTTGGAGACAAGCACTGTGGAAAGAGACCTGGGGTCCTGGTCAATGGCAAGCTCAATGTGAGTCAGCAGAGCCGTGGCAGCCAGGAGGGCCAAGCGTGTCCTGGGGGGCATCAGGCACAGCATCGCCAGCCTGTCAAGGGAGCGGAGTGTCCCGCTCTGCTCTGCCTGGGGCAGCCTCACCTTGAGTGCTGGGGGCAGTTTTGGGCACCACAATATAAGAAAGGTATGAGGCTATTACAGAGTGTCCAAAGGAGAAATGAGGATGGTGAAGGGACAGGAGAGGAAGCCGTATGAGGACAGACTGAAGTCACTTGGTTCTTCAGCCTGGAGGAGATGGGGGACCTCATTGTGGTCTTCAGCATCCTTATGAGGGGAAGCGAAAGGGCAAGTACTGGTATCTTCACTTTCCTAACCAGTGACAGGACCAGAGGAAATGGCATGAAGCAGGTCAGGGGAGGCTTATTTTGGATATCAGGAAAAGATTTTTCACCCAGAGGGTGGGCTGGGCTCTGGAACAGGCTCCCCAGGGAAGTGGTCACAGCACCAAGCCTGACAGAGTTCAAGAAGCATTTGGACAATGCTTTTAGGTACGTGGTGTGACTCTTGAGGTGTCCTCCAACTCAGTCCTTCCAACTCAGCATGTTCTATGATTCTGTGATTCTACAGTTAGTGGTCAGTTGAAAATGCTTTCTGCAACTGTGGCCTACTGCAAATCATCTTTTCTCTGTCATTAAATAAAGAGACTCCTGCAAGCACCTGCAAGCAATGTACAAATTCAGGATGTTTTGGGCTGGTGAAATATATATCTCATGCTAAGTTATTACATTAGATTGTGAGCTGCATTGATTCATATTGTCAAAATCCTTTCCCAACTATCTGCATTTTTAATATTTACCATAAATGAAGAATATGAAAAAGGTATTTTTGAATCTTGTTTGGAATTGGCTGTTTTTCTGCTTTTCTATATAAAAAGTAAGTTAAAAACAGAACTGGAAACACTTTTCAGCAAAGAAACCCCTGATGTATTTGGAAAATAGAAATCCAAACACAAGTCCTTTTTTTGTGGTGTCTTAGAAAACAGTGATGATTGTTCAAACCATGACTGTACCCTAGAGAGAGGTATCAGAATTGCTTATTTTAGGATCGTAATCTAAGCAGCTTTTAGCAGAAACAGAAAAGAAATTGTTGCTGCAGAGCTTGGCAGATACAAAAATCTCAGTTGGATCTCTCTTCACATTATTCAGAAGGGCTGGGAATAGCATTTGGATCATTTGCCATCTTGAATTTGGAGGTCAGGTGTGTTACAACACATTTACTCAGTGCTCTGGATGTTTTGTTTCCATGTGAAAAGTAACAGCATAGGACCTGCACACAGAATTTGGGACTATGTTGCTCCCAAGGTGGTGTGCAACCAAGTGCCAGTATGGTGGAGAATCTGGATCTTGCTGTTACAGATGCAAGAATTTCTGAGTGTGTAATGAGATGAGAGCAGAGATGATCAGCAGTGATCCCAAAAGGAAAAATGTTGAGGTTTTTCACAGTTGACTTAGAGCAGAAACTTTCTGCTGTGTGCTAGCAAATGCTGCAAAGGATACACAACTTTTTATATTCATTGAAGGGCAGTGGGTCAGACAGAAATAATACACTGGTGACAAGTATTCATCAGGTACTGTTTAATAATAATTTAATCTGGTAGTCAAAAAGAAAATAAAAACCTGATGATGTTGTGATTTTAATCCATTCCATAACAGTTTGAAAGCCACATGATGAGTTTTTGCTGCCTCATTCTAGAAATATGTAAATTGCCATTTTGCATAATCTCCCAAATCAGTTGCTTCTCTATATTAAAATACAATCATAAACATTACAGATGTCATATCTGTAAAAAATACACAGTGAAAACATTTGGGCAAACACACTTTCTCTGAAAATTATGGCATAAAATCTTCCCATTGAGCATCCCGTTTTTGTTATCTTTCTTTGGAGAGTTTTCTTTTAATGAAAATTTTTTTATTATGCTTTAATGAAAGCTCCAGGCATAAGAATAATTATCACACAAGTTATTCACAGTCATGGTATTCAGTCTTGCAGTACCAAAGGATGCAATTTATTAAGGATACTTATCAAAAGAGAGGTGACATCTAATCTCACAAAATAGCTAAACCATAAATGAACAACTGGGAACTACAAATGCATCATGTATGGAATGAGAGCTACCCCTAATTCTAAAAGCTATCCATGAGAAAACTGGCTCTTCATAACAATACTATGCACTATGTGAATGCCTGGTCCAGATGACTCTATCCCCCTTTATGAAAAAGTTCCCTTTCTGAAAGTTCCAGATTCACCCCGTGATCTTGCTCTGAAGCTCATTGTCTCCTCCAAACTGGGAGGCAACTCCTAGCCCAAAACAGAGAAAATGGAGGATAACAAATCTCTATAACAATAAACTCATCAGATCCTCCTTCCATAGCTCAGCAAGCAAACATTAGAGCACACAGACCTCAGAAAATTAAATAGTTTTGAATCTTCCCACTATTTTGAGCCCATTCAGCTTCTGTTACTGCAAGAAAAAATGATGCTCCTCTTTCTCTAGTGTTTACTCTTTTTTCCCATGTTGGGATTTTTTTAATCCATTAATAACAAAGGATAAATTCTGCTTCCCACATTGAAGACAGAAATGAATTTAAAATGGACTAACCCTGAATAAAGTTATCCTTCAAGGGTGTAAACAGGGAGATAAACTGAAGGACTGGGCACACCAGAAGTTCCCTCATTGTCATATTAACTCTGTCTTCTTTATTGGTCTTGGATACCTCGTGGGAGCTCTGTCCTGTAAAGCCCTACGTCAGTAAAATGTGATTCACCTGTTTGTATTTCTCAAGATTTGCAACAAGCACAAGCTGTGACTCAGTCCTGCAAGCACCTGTGCAAATGACATTGCTTTCCAGTGAGCAGTCACACGCAGAGCTTTGCCTCGGAAGACACTGAGCACCAACAGACCTCATGGTATTGCAGGGCCAGGTCTTTAAGTTGCTGAGCATGTTCAGCACTATGGACAGTAGGTAAGCACTAAATATTTTGAAAGAATTTGAGATCACGAGTCACTTCCCTGTTTATATTTCAATTTCTCAAATTCCTTATGCTTTCCACAGAAAATAATTAAAAAGCCACAAAGATGAAAATAGAGTAAAGCAAAGATCATAAAAGGAAGAAGGGGGACCCCAGGGAGGTGAGTGCTTCTTGCTAGCATGTGTGTTTTCCTGCTTTCAGGTCCCAGTCTGTGGTGGAAGCTGGCACGCTGAAACATGAAGACCAGGGGGAAAGTGAGAACACCCAACCGCTGCTGGCTCTGGACTGAGCTCTCATGTGCCCAACAGAGATCCACGAACAGACTTCCACCATAGCAGAACCCCAGAGAGCACACCACACACAGACACACGCACACACACACGCGTTTCGCTCGATAACAAGTCCTTCGTGTTTCCTGACCAAGTAACAACTGTCACCAGCCATCTGTCCGTGCGGCCAGCGCTGAACAAGAACTGAGAAACTCCTACTGACACAGGAGTCTGTCCATATACAAAGAATTGAATTTCTTTTTTTTTTTTTTCTGTCTTTTTGACTTATGACATTAAAATATTGGAAATGGTGGGACTGCATTCTCTGTTTAAAGAAACCAGGGTGTGTCAATAGTGTTCCTGAAGACTCCATCAGGGATGCTCATTTTATAGAAGGGAAGGTTATAAGTGTATTTTAAAGAAAAGCATCTCAAATTTAAACTTTACACTGTAATCAGCAAGTGTAATCTGGGTCAGAGGGCAGAATCATCAACATCTACAGCATACTTGAGTTTTACAGAAGGATTTTGCTTTTAAAAAAGAACCCCAGTGCCAGCATAATGCCGTTCAACATGACACTTTGTGACTGCCTCATCCATGCAGCTTATACAGGGGTCACATTCAGTATCTAGCAAAAATTGTTCTTAACTTCTGAAGCCCTTCTAAAACTGTCAGCTGTGGAATGAGTGTGTGAGCAGCACACGTGCACAATTTGAAATGCAATTATTTAATTTTAATGATGTGTTTTTCCACAGGCAACTGAGGAGCCTCTAAGACATGTGGGTGTGCATGTGTGTGCACGTGTGAAGGGGGGGTTCCAGGGAGACACATTGGACAAATTCAGCAGTGATTAATGGTTCAATCCAGATTGTTTCATTTAGGTCACAACAGCAAATGAAAACTCTGCAGAGCCATTTACCCCCTTCCCTCCTGCAGTCAGGAAAAAGTGTGAGCCAGAAAGGTACACCGATTGCAGATGTGGGCCATGGTTAAAATGAAAAGGAAAACTTAGAATTAATTATTCAGTACAAGTTTCTGCTAGAAGGAAATGTTGAAGAATAGAAGAACTGAAATGCCAAAGATCAGTTTGTTATATCTCTGTTTGCTCTAGCTGCAAAGAGAGTACCATCCCCTCATTGAAATGGAAACCGGATTAAAGAAATAAAAGAACAACTTATCAAATTGCATGTGCAGTGACTTTATTTCCTAAAACAGTTACAATCACTGTACACATTTTTAGGCTTCAATTAAATTGCCATACATTGACAATTTACTAGAACAAGCAGTTGGCAACAATATATCAAAGGTAGCAGTGTAAACCGTAGATTCAAAATGAGATGATAATGGGCATAAGGGTTTTTAATGTGCACTGGAACACCCACTGAATTCTCAAGTGTTACTCTGAAGTGATGATATCATTCAAGTGGACATGGTCAGCCCTAACAGAGGGACTAACAAAATACTGCCTTAATCTACAACAGCATTTTATGCCTGCACAGGGCAGAAAGGATATCCTGCCAGATCCTATCGACACACCTGGGATTTTACCCACTAGTTTTTGTACAGAATAACCTCACTCAGACTAACCTCTTACTGCAGCAACATGTCATTGATACAAAGCCTGGCCTCCATGATAGAGAGCAAGTCTTTAAGGCAGTGGATGTTCCCAGCAAGGCAACACAGAAGTCAGAAGCAGAAGCTTTCAGGAACATTAAAAAAATAAGATGACTGAGCCCATTTATCTTTGGGGTTTCTTCCATTCCACCTCCCCTGACATCATCACCACCTATTACAGGAAACAAGGACGTCAAGTCCTGGTAGGAGCATATAGCTCCTTTCCCTTCCCTGGGCTCACAGAGATTCAAAGGCATTTGGATTTGTCAGAGAATGTGCTTAAAGCAGAAAGTAAAAACCCAAAGAGACAAAAAAAGACAGACATTTGCTATTACACTGCAGCATTAAGGAAGAAATACTTTGGTTTGTGATTTTTCTCTGTTAATACACTTACCCCCACTGCCACTGAACCTTTGTGATGATCTGTTACAATCACTGTTCATTAAAGTGGGTCTTCTTCTGCCCAAGAAGTGCAAATACCACTGAAATCCAATCCTTGAGGATCAAACCTCTCAAAGGACTATTTATTTTCTTTAACTGTGATATGAATAAATACATATGATGCCTTGCATATAACTGTATGAAGCCTGCATTTAACTGTAGGCTCTTACACAGACTGTGCAATCAAAGTAACAACAGGAAAGGTAGAACCCAGCACTAGCATCATGATGAGTGCATACTGTGTTACAAATTATATTGCCCTTGTCCTCCATTTCCTTCTGTAAATAAATCTAGCAAAAAAAATGCAAATTGCAATGGATCTCCATTAAAGAAAACACTTCCATTCACTTCTTCCCTTGGCATTTCCAATGTTGAAAAGCCTTTTCAAGACAAAATACCAGTTGACAACAGGAATACCTAAAATAATATGACAGTAATTCACTGCATAATTTCTGCAGTCTGCTCTGTATATCCTCCCCATGTACAGAGCTAATCCAGTAACTGTACCTAAAGAAGTTATCCACTCTCAGCTCCCTGACAGCTGGGCATAGAATAGATTCACTTCAGCATTGCAGGAACACCTTGTCTTATTTGAGGCACTTAAGATTTTTAAATGGCCAGTGTATCACTGCACGATCTAATAAACAGTGCTACTCTGGCACACACACGTCTTGGGGAGATTACTTTTATCTATTTGCCAATTTTATCTATTTGCCAATTGCAACTGAACAAGATAAAGTATGAGCCTTCAAAGGAACAATGAAATAATCTGAAGGATGGCATGGATTTTCATAAATAAAGCTCCAAAACTTTTACCATTTCTTTAGCATTTACTCTGAGCTATAGAAACTGAAATGCAACATTAATAAAAATATTCCTAAACCATCAATTTTTGTTCAAAATGTTCTTGATTTTTTCTTTACACACACTGTCTCTATTTTAGAGAATTACCTTATAATTTGTACTGCTTGATGACTTCAAAAAGATATAAAATATAGGCTCTGACTTGACAGCTAACAGGAGATTTAAAAAACATTTTTACCCCCCCCAATAACAAGTACCTTATTTCCAGTTTTGCATGATTCTTCAAATGATCTCTAGAAGTATTTTTATATTTTCTAAAGTGTGAAACTTATAAATCTAAACAGTTTTTCATTATTATTAACTGAGAACTCTTACTTTCTTGTACATTGTGTATAGTCTCATGACTACTTTCGATATGGACAACATGTTAAAACCTAATTATCTTAGCTGTCAAAAAGTGACTCTTGATAAAAGAGGGTTTATCACTTTAATATTCAAAAAAGGAAATTAAAGTGCACACTTCCAGAAACTGGTTACACTAATTTATGGTGCAATCACCATGTGTTATATGGCATTACAAGATTTAATTACCTAGTAAAATATAAAATCTGAAAAGCCTTCAGTTTATGGGAATGCAAAGCTCTTAGGTGCAGTTTGCTTCAGCACATGTGACATTCAGGTCACGATACTTCAGTGCCACAATGTAGACTCTGCAGTAGTAAACCGCCCAGTACTACACAAATAAAAACTGTCCTGTGTCTTTTGAACAAAAAAGTCAAAGCTGTGGAGACTAAGTAACCTCAATGTCTCCTTGCTTAGTGTTTGTCACTCACAACCCTCAGTAGCGATGCCCAGAGCATGCTAGCACACCTGTCCACACCCAGCTGGTGCTGCAGGTAAGGAGGTAACAGCCAGCCATAATCAGCAGCGCAATCACTGCTCTCTCTCTCCTCTTAGTGTTCTTAGAAGCTAAAAGTGGAGGGTCCTGCACCCTCCATCTTCCATTAAACAGTACAGACCCGAAACATCTGCCAACTGCTTAAACATCCAACTAGTTTTCTTTCTTGAAAATAGGCGTTTTTACCATATAGTAAATTCTGTATGGCAAATACAGAGCATACTGTAAACAGTACTGGGATCAGACTACTTCAGCATTATGTCACACATTTCAAGACAAGGAAAACACCATTAGGTCAATAAGAGGATCATTCTAGCACTCTGTAGGATGCTGGCAGTGGAAGTTAATACAAGTTAATAACCTGAAGCTCTTTGTCTGCTCTGCATTCTGGCAGGAAGCCAAGTTAGACCTCATCCTTCTGCCCAAAGCACAAGGAATTCTTCATATATAATTTTTTATCTGCTGAATGACCACCCAAGGGCAGCCAAAGAGGACCCCCTGGAAGGAGGTGACCCAGACCCTCGCTGGGTAGAAAAAGGATATCACAACAGAAGCTTTTGTAATGATTGGAGAAACAGCAGCTCACCATATAATCCTAAGAACTGTCAACTACTTTAAGATCTGAGTCTAAAAATGTCAGATTTGCTCAACATTTTCCAACATCACATTATCAATCTGAAAGTCACCTGCTAAGAGAACTATTCTGTTTTAGAAGAACAAAGCTTCACTAGGCAGCAAGTTCCTGTTTGCATTTCCAGGAAGGCGAAAGAAGGCCACACTTGGCAAAAATGAAATTTGTTCATATGCAGTGTTTTCCTTCTGCTGATAGCTAGAGACACACTTGTATATATATCACCTTTTTTAAAAAATAGTGGTTAATTAAAGAAGATTTGTTCATAATTAAGCTAGAAAAATACAGTTACTCGGGTAGAAAAAGTACAAAACACACATAATCCGTTCACATTATCTACAGTGATAACATAGGGACATGTTCTATGCCTAAAGCAGCTAACTGCATACTGATTTTCAAAGTCAATTGTGTGCATATGTTTGCAAATATCTTACATGTTGCTTCCCAGACAGAAGCCCAGGAAGTACTCCCTAGATATAGAATCATAAATATTGTGCCTGAACATAGTCGAGCAGGTGACTGACTGACTGGTTTTGTAAAGAAAATACGGGCATGGCAAAAACATCTGCACATTCCTCAGTTTGAAAATCCAGACCTATTGCTTTTTGGCTGACAAGACTTATTTTCAGATTTGCAGCCAGAAAAACAATACACATCAGTGCTGTATCAATATGAAACAAAAAATGGCTTCTTTTTTTTTCTTTTTCTTTTTTTTTAAACCAGGTCCACTCTGATCATAGAATGTCATCCTTATCTTTTCTTACCCTTAAAATGTTTGTATACTTCGTATGCTGGATAAATTAATCCTATTTTCATACCCCAAAGGAGTTAATGCTCCTCTGCTCCACATATCAGAAGAAACCCCCTAAATAGCAGGAAGGGTACGTCTCTGTTGTGCTGTTAACTCAGGGTGCCACACGTCCACAATGAATATCAGGCGGTAACTTTCAGCATCCTGCCATACTTCATGTTCAAAAGAGTCATCAAAAATAAGAACTTTCCCTTCTTCCCAGTCTCTGTAAAACAAGAAATGACGCACTTTAGTGTAGTATTTGAAGGGCCAGAAGCACAAATAATACAAATTTTGAAGTTACCAGAGCAGGTCAGCTATAGATCAGCTCTGAAGATGCTCTCTGACATACGAGAAAGATTTAAACAGTACAGATTGCATAGTCAAGATTTCACTGCCTAATATACAGAGATTGGAGTATGGGAGCTTTAAATAAACTACAGAAAGATCAGTCTAATGGACCTTCATATTACTGAGGGATCCTTTCCCTTCATTCTGCACAGTTACGCTCACAAAAACATTCAGACATTTATGATATATATTATATATTATACTTTTAATCAGTTGAGTCCATTAAGCTGGGAATGGGTATAATACTGGTGTAATAATCCACTTTTCTTCATTTCTAATCAGATACATTAGTGATGTACATAAGTGATGAAAACTGAGGGCATGACCAGTAACATGGTCATATGGTTCAAAAAGAAATTACATTAAATCAGTTTGCTTTTTCTAAAAATCAGAACAATGCCTTTGGAAGGTCATGTAGTCCAAGCCTCTGCTCACAGGACTCACTGCAAAGTTAGATCCAACTTTGTGGTTAGATGAAATAGTCAAAAATCCACTAGTGAAGAACCCAAAATACTTGCAACCATGGGCACCCTATCATTTCACAGTGAAAACTCCCTTCTACCGAGACGAAAGTTCCTTCCCTGTCACTTGTGTTCAGTACCTCTTACTCTACAACTGCACCTCTCTGAAAAGAGTCTGGCTCTGTCTTCCTCAGTGGCACCCATTAGTAGTTAAGACAGTAACTAGGCTCCTCTTCAGCCTTCTGGTTTTCAGACTCCATACCAGTTCGTTGAGCTCCTCCTCCTAATCATCTTATTCATCCTCTGCTGGGGTCCCTCTAGTTTATCAAAGACTTTTTTTGTACTAAAGTGTCCCAAACTGGACACAGTACTCCAGAGGCAGTGTCTTGAGTGCAGAAGAGAGAGGAAAAAATTGTACTGTTCAAACTGCTTCCTACAAATTTATTAACACAATCCAGTACACAGCTAGACTTCATCAATATGAAAGCAGATTGTAAGTCATGTTCAACTTGGCCCCTAGGGTCCTTGAGCCCTTCTCTGCAAAGCTGCTTTCTATGCAGTCATCACCCAGCTGCTACAGCTGCAAGGTGTTTATCTGTTACCAGCTGCAGGGCTTTGCTTTTGCCTTTGTTGAACTTCATCAAGTTCCAGCTGGCAGCTTCTCCAGCCTGCTGAGACCTGGATTCATAATTTCGAAAAGAAGTTTAACACCTGGTTATACATCTCCAGGTGAGACTGGATGAAAAACAGTCAAGTTAACAATGGTCAAAGAAACATTCCTTCCTAAAGCCACTCTATCATGAACACACACTCAAGTTTTTTAACAGGATCCCTCAGGAGCTGAAGCAGCCCAAGAGGATGGATGCCCTCAGAGGGAAGTAAGCACTGTGAACAGTAACGATGGAAAAGAAACAAAGGCCTTGCCATCAAAGATGGAAATGCATCGCTTAAGCTCATTCAGCTGTGTTCATTTACAGAGAAAACAATTTTCTTTTTTCAAAAACAGGGTGAAAACTAGATTAATACTTCCAGTTCATCTCCATATTTTTAATTCAGCAAAAGCAAAAACTAACCATCAAAGTTTATAGAGTTGTGCTGTAATGTTCTGAAGAGAAATTGAAGTTGGATCAACTGAAATAATAATCTAAACATAATTTAAGCAAGAGTAAACAAACCAGAAAGCATAACATAGTAAAAAAAATCACACTGACTTGCACACAGATATCAGCCTTAAAGGCCCAGATAATCAGCCTTTTGCAGGTTTCAGCTATGATCATGTGGAGGTGTTTGCTATGACACCAGTTATCTGGTAACAAAAATGTTGTACGTCACATAGACCCTGAGTTACTGGTACCACACTAAACTTACACTGTTTTTATTAAAGTCAGTGGGAGTAAACCACTTAGAATGCTATAATGTGGCAAAAAAATTCAAGAAGACTTTGGGTTGTATTATTGGTTTGGTTCTTCTGGCTTGGTTTATTTTTTGGGTTTTTTTGGAAGTTTTTTTGGGGGGTTGGTTTTGGGTGGGTTTGGGTAGGGGGTTTTTTGGGGGGAGGCG